>NC_057803.1:603144532-603444532 GCF_018294505.1 Triticum aestivum
AAAAAAATAAAAGAAAATGATGGAAATGTCAAAAAAATAAAAGAAAATAAGTTTCCCATGTGATATGTGGTCTAGTTGTTGGGAAAATTTGCTAATGTGAATTTTGACTTTATTTGCAAAATTTCTCTAAAATTTGTAAAAATGGGCATAACTTTTGCATACTAACTCGGATGAAAAAGTTTTTTATATGAAAAATCATCTACTCGAAAACTTACATCCAAATTTAAACATTTTCAAAATCCTCAAAAACCTAATAGAAAAAAGTTACGGGGCTTTTAAGATCTAGAGTGAAAAAAATCGAAAAAAATTCAAACAGTGGGCAAACTGTGGTCAAACAATGGTCAAACTAATTATTCTAGAATATTAGTGTTACTAAATAATTATTTCAGTTATTTCAATTTTGGTCAAATCTGGTCAAACTGTGGTCAAACGGTGGTCAAACAATGGTCAAACTAATTATTCAAGAAATATTAGTGTTACTAAATAATTATTGTTTTTTAAAACAATAGTTTCAAAATAAAACTATGAAATGTGTCACTTCATGCTCAAGCAAAATTCCTGAAGGTTAATAGGATTGACATCTTACTATTGTCAGGAAAACAACAAGTGCAGACTTGGAACGAGGGAGAATAGAACCCGAAAGTTAAGCGTGCTCAGGCTGGGGGAGTGGGAGGATGGGTGACCGTTCGGGAAGTTAGATGATTTGGAATGATGAGGGGTGATTAGAGGATAAATTGAGAAGTGATGAGGGGTGGTGATTACAGACTAGAGGTTAAAATAATTCAGAAATTTGAAAATAAAAAAAATTTCAATTTTTTCTCAAAAAAATAAAAAATAAAATTTCCTTTAGTCCCGGGACTAAAGGTGGAGCTCCACGTGGCCGCGCCCTTTAGTCCCGGTTCTGGATTGAACCGGGACTAAAGGGAGAGGCGTTAGTACCGACATTTTAGTCCCGGTTTCAGAACCGACACTAAAGGCCCTTTTTCTACTAGTGCAATAGCAAGATAAGGTACACGGAAACAAAGACACAAATAGATAATGTGGGGTCGTGCAACCAAAGGTGAGCCAAAATGTGGAATCCACCAAGATGCTCTTGTTGCACAACACTAGAGAGACGCTAGCACGATTGCACAATTAGGCGGATACGAACTTGTGCACAACCTACTAAGAAAAAATGCAACGACTTCTATCCCAAGTATGCTATATGTATGATGTTTCTATGATATGATCCAAGATGATCGAGTATGACAACCTTAATGTTGTATGATGCTATGGTTCTTGCTTATAAGCTCTTTGCTTATCTTTCCCTTTTGCTTAAAAGCTTGTTTGGCTCCTTGTTGTTTGAGCTCTTTTCTCATGCAATGCTTCACGAACCAAGATACCAATTGTTTATGCGATGGCAACTTTGTGACACAAGAGATGATACCAAGATATGCACCACGATGATATGGTATGTATGCTATGGGAAGTATGACCACTAATGTGCACAAGTCACGTTGCCGGCAATACTCAAAAGCTAGTCTCGATGGGTAAGTGACACAAAAGTAAGTTTATGGGGTTATTAATGCAAATGCAAGAAAGTATGATGATATCACGATACCAAGATGATACCACGGTGAGGTTGATACCACAATGGTGTAGTCGCTCGTAGTAGTCCGTGGCGAAGATGAGCAGTAGTGATGTTGATGTCGAACCGTACCTAGATAGCCGAAACACAAAAGGACATGGATACCACAACTCAAATTCTCCAAGACCAAGACGTGTCAAAATCGTCGAAGGTGGGTAGCGGACTGGCTATGGGGGTGGTATGCGGAAGTGGTGGTGGTATAGGAATGTGTATGCGGATGTGGGTGCGGTGGCTGAAAAAATTTCGGTGGAAATTCAGTTTCGTCAGGGTTTTACGGGCGTCCGGGAAGTGGCGGTCGTCCGGTTATCGGACGTCCGGGAGGCTCGGAAATCCGTACATTTGGTTCTGTCGACTGGTTCCGGTCGTTCGATGGGTGACGGACATCCGGTCGTTCCAGGGGCTCCGGACGTCCAGTAAACTGATGGTCGTCTGGTGGGTCGGGGTCAATGCGAAGTGCGGGATGCAGGGCGCGATTTTTGGGCGGAATTTTGGGATTTTTGGGGGGGAAATTCGAGCGATTTCGTGGTTGGAATGTGGGGAAGATTGGGGAAAAGCTAGATCCACTCGAGGCAAAGCAAATCCATGGATCAAATCCAACAAAACTTCATCACACGAACAAATCACAAAAAAATTTGGGGCTATTTTTGGTGGGGATTTTCGGATTAGGACGAAAAATAACAAAATCAACCTAGAAAACGAAGAGGGGAGGCTCTGAAATCGTGATCAACCTGGCTCATGATACCAAGATGATGTAGGGTGGAACCCTATATGGACAATCTTTCACGAAAGGAGCGAATCCCGACGAGGAATACGAGGAACACGAGGGGAAATGGAGGAAAACACGAGAGAGATCACTAAACCAACAAGAGATACTCACACATATGCTAGATCCTCTAAACACAAAGGGGGATACACGATCCAAAGTCAACAACGGACGATACAAACGGTAACCGGTTCTTCTCCGTGAGGAGGTCTTAGTGGGGCCACCCAAGAGGGGGTCTTGAATCTGCTTGGAAGGATCTTCTCCGGTGGAGGCGCGATCTCCGAGGAGAAGGTAACCAAGTGGATGAGCAAAACTCTCACAAAAACATGAGCTAATCCTATGCTAACCCTGACTAAGAGGAGGCAGAGGTCTATTTATAGTCTTAGTGCAAAGAGGGGCGAAGTGAAAGGGCACATGGGCTTCGGCCCGAAACTATGCGCAGACAGGTACCGGACGTCCGCTGGGGACCGGTCGTCTGATGGCTCACGGGGGACCGGACGTCCAGAGGCGTCGGACTTCCGCTAAATCCGTTCTATGAAGGACGCCCTGGACGTCTGGTGGATTCGGACTTCCGTTAATTTTGGCTCGGGTGCAGAGTTGCTAGACGTCCGGACCTTGTCGGCCGTCTGCTCGCTGGAGGGTGTGGCCGGTCGTCCGGTCCTGGCCGGACGTCCGCTCGCTGTATCCTGTGTTGGCTGGGACTCGGGCATGTTGAGCTTCAGGCGTCGGACGTCCGGTCCCGACCGGTCATCCGGTGGCTCTAGTTTCTTCGGCAGTCCTTCTTCTTGTCCTTCGCACTTGGTGTCCTCGCCATCTTGTCCAATGTATGTAGATGTTCCATTGTTATCCTCCAAGTAGCTAAGCACACATAGTGTTTCCGTTTGAGATAGTAGCCATGTCTCATGTGCCGAAAGTAGTAGTTCATAAAGGAGCGAGTTCACCTTATCTTTGATAGCCTTTGTTCGGGCTCTTGTCATGGGTCCAAGTGGTGTCGTTGGAGGTGTAGATGCGTCCATGGGGATAATCGTGGAATGCTCCGCATCATCCAACTTAGATATACATCCCTCTAGTCATCTAAATGATCAGGTGATCCATATCAACTAAACCATGTCCGATCATCACGTGAGATGGAGTAGTTTTCAATGATGAACATCACTATGTTGATCATATCTACTATATGATTCACGCTCGACCTTTCGGTCTTAGTGTTCCGAGGCCATATCTGCATATGCTAGGCTCGTCAAGTTTAACCCGAGTATTCTGCGTGTGCAAAACTGGCTTGCACCCGTTGTATGTGAACGTAGATCTTATCACACCCGATCATTACGTGGTGTCTCTGTTGGGGAACGTAGTAATTTCAAAAAATTTCCTACGCACACGCAAGATCATGGTGATGCATAGCAACGAGAGGGGAGAGTGTGATCTACGTACCCTTGTAGATCGACAACGGAAGCGTTAGGTTGATGTAGTCGTACGTCTTCACGGCCCGACCGATCAAGCACCGAAACTACGACACCTCCGAGTTCTAGCACATGTTCAGCTTGATGACGATCCCCGGACTCCGATCCAGCAAAGTGTCGGGGAAGAGTTCCGTCAGCACGACGGCGTGGTGACGATCCTGATGTACTAATGTCGCAGGGCTTCGCCTAAGCACTGCTACAATATTATCGAGGACTATGGTGGAAGGGGGCACCGCACACGGCTAAGAATATTATCACGTGGATCAACTTGTGTCTCTAGGGGGTGCCCCTGCGTCCGTATATAAAGGCTCAAAGGGGGGGGGTGCGGTCGGCCATGGTAGGGCGCGCCAGGAGGAGTCCTACTCCCTCCGGGAGTAGGATTCCCCCCCTTTCCTAGTTGGAATAGGATTCGATAAGGTGGGAAAGAGAGAAAGAAGGAAGGGGGGCGCCGGCCCCCTCTCTCCTTGTCCTATTCGGACTAGGGGGGAGGGGCGCGCGGCCCAGCCCTGGCCACCTCTCCTCTCTTCCACTAAGGCCCACTAAGGCCCATATACCTCCCGGGGAGTTCCGGTAACCTCCCGGTACTCCGGTAAAATCCCGATTTCACCCGGAACACTTCCGATATCCAAACATAGGCTTCCAATATATCAATCTTTATGTCTCGACCATTTCGAGACTCCTCGTCATGTCCGTGATCACATCCGGGACTCTGAACAACCTTTTGTGCATCAAAACGCATAAACTCATAATATAACTGTCATCGAAACCTTAAGCCACTACTAGAAAAAGGGCTATAGATGGGATTGACACTAATGGCGCACCAGACAAGCGATGCGCCATTAGTATATACTAATGGCGCACCACCTTCTGATACGCCATTAGAGTTGAAACTACTAATGGCGCACCTGGCCCAGGGTGCGCCATTAGTATCAATTTTTTTTGAACTAGTGCGCCTGTCCAAACATACTAATGGCGCATCCAGACACAGTGCGCCATTACTAGTTGTAACTAGTAATGGCGCACCTGTCGGAAAGTGCGCCACTAATGTTGTTTTTTTATTATATTTTTTATTCCTTTTTTTGCAAAACTACTAATGGCGCACTGTTCCACCGTGCGCCATTACTAGTTTAAACTAGTAATGGCGCACTGTGGAACAGTGCGCCATTAGTATGTTTTTTTGCAAAACTACTAATGGCGCACCACCAGAAGGTGCGCCATTAGTAACCTGGATTACTAATGGCGCATTTAGAGTTGGTGCGCCATTAGTAAGTGGGCAGCAACAAGATATTTTGGACAACCGCTCCTACCCACACTCACTTTCTCCCCACTTCATTCTCTCCACCTCCTCCTTGTCTCGGGTGCCTCCTATTTTTCACCTCATTTCCACCATAGATTCATTCAATTTAAGTGGTTAAATTACCTTGTTTTGATAGGTAAGTAAGTGGGGAAGCTATATTTATGTTGTTCTCCCTACAACAATGTGCACATGCACTTTTTATGGCCTAGCTAGATCTATGTATGTTCGTGGTGTTGCATATGTTTGTGGTGTTGCATATGTGTTTGTGTTTGGAGGTGTACCGGTATTTGAAATGCGATAGTTGCCAATATTTTGCCGGAATGTTGATTCATTTCCGTTTCGGCGAGAATTTTGGCATTAAGCATTCTTTTTGGTCCTATTTTTAGGGAAAGTCATGCCAAATTTTTTCTTTGTTCTAAAATATCGTTTTGCTCTACCCCACAGGCGACCATGGTCCGCACGATGACCGAAGGCATCGTGAATAGGTTTTTGAGGTCCGCGAAGGCCGAGATGCTTCAAAAGAACGAGATGGAGATAAGATGTCCGTGTCGAAGATGCAAGCTGAAGAGCCTTATTGCGGACCTCGAATCTGGGCAGGTGCGGGACCACTTGCTCTTGCGTGGTTTCATGGATGGCTATCGGTGGCAAGGTGATGAAGATGACTACGAAGTCGTCCATGGGGGTCGGGCAAGAAATGAGGAAGGGCAGCAAGACAACCACCGCGGCTCGGGCGGGCGAGAAGACGAAGAATCCCCAGGAGATGATCACGACGGTGATGCTGTACTCAGTCATCATGTAGAAGATGCAGGACATGATGATGAGGAAGATGCCGAAGCAGATGACGGGCATGATCATGAAGATGATGATGCCGGCGGAGCAGACGACGCTGTACCATCGATGGGCTGGGTGCAGGACCCTCATATTCAAGAGCTGCTTCTCAAGCAGACGGATAACGCAAGAGCTGCCGCCCAAGAGAAAGCCAAGATGGATCAACTTGAGTTAGACGCGGTTACTCCATTGTATGAAGGATGCAGGACCGAGGATACCCGCCTGAAAGTAACGCTCATGGCTCTGGAGATGAAGGTAAAACACAAAATGACCGATGCATGCTTCGACGAGAACATGTCATTCTGGCACGAACGTCTTCCCAAGGGGAACAAGTGCCCGACCAGTTTGGAGGAGGCGAAGAAAATCGTGTGTCCTCTGGATTTACCGCACGTGAAATACCATGTTTGCATGAACAATTGCATCATTTATCGGGACGAGCACGCGGAGTCTACCATATGTCCGGTGTGCGGCGTCACTCGATACAAGAAGAGGAAGAAAGCTCCTCGAAAAGTGGTGTGGTACTTTCCGATCACTCCTCGTCTGCAGCAGTATTTCGCGGACCCTAAGGTAGCAAAGCTCCTGCGTTGGCACGCGGATAGGGAGGAGAAGAAGCGAGAAGATGACGCGAATGATCCGGAGATAGATAAAAAAGACAAGATGCTGAGTCACCCTAAGGATGCGAGCCAGTGGCAAGTGTTGAACTTCGAATACCCAGAATTTGGGAAGGATCCAAGGAACATCGTGCTGGGCGCGAGCACCGATGGAGTCAATCCGTTTGGCAGCCAGAGAAGCACACATAGCACCTGGCCTGTGTTTGTGTGGATGTACAACCTTCCCCCCTGGTTGTGCATGAAGAGGAAGTACATTCACATGAGTATGCTAATTGAAGGGCCGAAACATCTAGGGAATGACATCAATCTGTATCTGGGGCTGCTGAAGGAGGAGCTAGACACACTGTGGAAAACGCCAGCCAATACGTGAGACGCCGCAGAGAAAGAATATTTCCCTATGAGAGCCACACTGCTCACGACGGTGCACGACTATCTCAGTTACGGATATCTCGCAGGGCAGGTAGTCCACGGATTTTCTGGATGCGTAAGGTGCATGGATGACACAACGTATCACCAGCTAGATAGAGATCCCAGGTCTTCGAAAACCGTGTTCATGGGACATCGAAGGTGGCTTCGCGATGATGACCCGTGGAGGAAACGCAAGGATCTGTTCGATGGTGAAACCGAACCCCGAAAACGCCCGTGTACGAGGAGCGGCGAGGAAATAGACAAGCTGTTGAAAAATTGGAAAGACTTCCCACTGCCGGGAAAGAAGCAAAAGGCGCCAGAGCCGGGAAAGGAGCGAAAGGCGCCAGAGCCGCTGCTGAAGGTATGGAAAACAAGGTCTGTTTTTTGGGACTTGTCGTACTGGAAGATCCACCGTGTGCCTCACAGCCTTGATGTCATGCATATCACGAAGAACGTGTGCGAGAGTCTGCTTGGTACCCTGCTCAACATGCCAGAGAGGACCAAAGATGGACCGAAAGCAAGGGCAGACTTGAAATCAATGGGCATCAGGCAGGAGCTTCACGCTATATATGATGATGATGATGATGATGATGATGATGAGGCGAAGCAGGACACAGAAAGTCGTCGCAAAGGCAAAAAGGCTAATAAGACCGGAAATGACTACCCTCCCGCGTGCTTCACTCTAAGTCAGGAGGAGATCGAGCAGTTTTTCACCTACCTCCTAGGAGTAAAACTTCCTTACGGTTACACGGGGAAGATAAGCAGATACCTAGACCCAGCGAAGCAGAAGTTCAGCGGGATGAAGTCTCATGACTGTCGCGTGCTGATGACGCAGATACTTCCAGTTGCAATCCGTGGGATCATGGACGCGCACGTCCGTGAAACGCTATTTAGCCTATGCAACTTTTTCGACGTCATCTCTCGGAAGTCGATTGGCGTGAGGCAACTCAGAAGGCTACAGGAAGAGATCGTGGTGATACTATGCGAGCTTGAGATGTACTTCCCGCCCGCATTCTTCGATGTTATGGTGCATCTGCTGGTCCATATCGTGGACGATATCATCCAACTCGGGCCGACGTTCCTGCACAGCATGATGCCGTTCGAAAGGATGAAGGTGTCATCAAAGGATACGTTCACAACATGTCACGTCCAGAGGGAAGCATAGCTAGGGGCTTTCTGACCGAAGAGTGCATCTCCTACTGCATGAATTATCTAGGCATCGAGAACCACGGTGGTCTGCCCGTCAACAGGCACCTCGGCAGGCTCGCTGGATGGGGTCACCGTGAGGGTCGCCGCGAAATGCATGTCGACTTCGAGGGTCGACTCGCCGACTTTGAAAGAGCAAACCTAGTCGCGCTAGAACACATAGACGTGGTCGATCCTTGGGTGGTAGAGCACAAAACCTTTATTAAGAAGATGTACAATGACCGAGGCCAACAGAGGACGGACGGAGATATACTCAAAGAGCACAACTCATGTTTCACGCGTTGGTTCAAGCAGAAGCTTCTGTCGTACCCTTTACATGAGGATTCTTCCGCGGAAGAACAACTCATATTCGCCTTGTCACAGGGCACCGAGCACAACCTGATGACCTATGAGGCGTACGATATCAACGGCTACACATTCTACAACGAGGCCAAGGACATGAAGAGCGATGGTTATCAGAACTCCGGGGTAACGATGGAATCCTACACCGGTAACGACAAGGACAGATACTACGGAAGGATCAAGGAGATCTAGGAGCTGAGCTACGCTGGAGAGAAGGTCCCCATGTTCCGTGTCAGATGGGCGAAGAGTGTCCTAAAAGAAGACCAGTATTTCACCACCATGGTTATACCCGAAGCCAAATCCAAGACCACGGGCGCAAACGTCACCGCGAAAAATGAGCCATGGGTACTGGCTTCCCAAGTGGACCAATGCTTCTTCATTACCGACCCGTCAAAGCCCAGTCATGTTGTCGTGAGGAGAGGCAAAAGGAAGATCATCGGAATGGATGGAGTAGCCAATGAGCAAGACTTCGACAAGTACGGCAACCCGAGGATCGAACATGACGACGACGATGAAGTAGCAGCATACACCACAAGAAGAAGCAGGACCACCCTACCTAAAGGACGTCCGTTCCACAGAAGAACTCCATTTGCGAAAAAGAAGGGCAAGAAGATTGTGAACAGATAGCTAGCTAAGATCGATTGTATTTAAATCGTAGCCTTCATTTCTCGATTGTATTTCATGGGCACTTTTTGAACTATCATGAATATTTTTAAATTTCATGGACACTCGATCTTGATCCCCCTCCATCTCGATCGCTATCCCACCTCGCCAGATCCGGTCCGCCTCGCCGCCGAGCACCCCCCGGTCCACCGGCCGCCGCCGCCGACCCCCCGCACCCTCGATTCCCCTACTCAACCGCCGCCGCCGACCCCCCGCACCCCTCCCCTACTCAACCACCGCCGCAGACCCCCCGCACCCCGCGCACCCTCCCCCGCTCCACCGGCATTACTGTTTGATGATATTTTTTAAAAAATTATTACTATCTTATAAAAAAAATATTACTGTTATGGTTTAAAGAAATTTGAACATATTTAAACACAAATAAGTATCAAACAGCATTTTAAATGCATAAAAAATTGCGGAGCCTAGGAATCGAACCCAGGACCTCCTGGTGTGAGAACTGGCTGCTGACCAGTCGAGCTAGTAGAGGGAACTTGGTGTGGATCAGGTCAGGTGGAAGATAACCTGTTGGCTCGAGCAGAAATAAAAAAATACTAATGGCGCACCAGGGTGAGGTGCGCCATTAGTATGGATGTACTTATGGTGCACCGAGGGGTGGTGCGCCATTAGTATTGTGCCGCCCCCATTCATATTTCCTCCCCGGCCCAAACCTATCCCCTCTCTCTCCCTCGCCCTCGCTCTCGATCCCCTTCCCCTCTCCTCTCCCGACGCTGCTGCCCCGCCGCCTCGACGCCTCCCCGACGCCGCGACGCCGCCCCGTCGTCCTCATCTCCTCCCAAACGCGATCCGGATCGGGGCGCCTTGCCCCTGCGCCCATCACCGGCGCCCCGTCGTCCCTGTCGCCCGTCTCCAACCACTGCCGCCTGAGGCCCCGACGTCGGCGCCGCTCTCCCCGTCGCCCCACCTCGTTGGACGCCATCACCCCGCCGCCCTCGTCGCCGGCGGCCCGGACGCCGCCCCGTCCACACCACCGTCGCCGGAGCACCACCAACACCCGGACCTCGTCGCCTCCTCCCATGCGTCGTCGTCGTCCCCGACATCCTCCCCGCGCCCCACTGCCCTATCCCTACGGCCCCCGTGAGCTCCCCCTCCTCCTCTCCCCCTCTCCCCCTCGCGCGCACGCGCTTACGACATTTCGAGGTAGTTGGTCTGGAAGTAGTACGAAAGTATTATTCCGATCTGTGGCTGCCTTTTTGGGTTAGTTTTTGTTCGTTCCTCGTAGTTCAGATTGTCGTATTGGTGCATCTGTCAGTCAAGCGCGCGCTGCTGACCAGTTGATCATCGGAACATAAACATCAACCAACTACCTAAGGCATTAACCATACCTGACAACGAACTATACAGATTTTTTTGTTAAGCTTTTAGTGCCACTAGCATATAACAAACTATACAGATTGTGTAGTTATTCTGTCATCTTCCTTTAGTACTGGGCCATGGGGGAATACCAGAAGAAGCAAACAAACATTATGTATCCTCCTTAGTAAGAAGGAAGCAATGGCCACTTTCACTTGAACAACAATTGAAGGCAGTCTGATATGTTGGACTTGCCATGTGCTGTGTAGTTTAGCTCCATTATTGTTGTCATATGTTGCCACCTTTTTTTGGGGTAGTTTTTGTTTGGAGATTGCAATTGGAATTGTTGTATTTGGTGCATCTGTCAGTCAACTGGTGCTGACCAGTTGATCGTCGTAACTTAAATCATCAACCAACTATGCAAGGGAATTAACCAGATTTGACAATGTTTACTCACAACTGTTTTAAAGCTTTTTTAGTACAACATGGGTCCACAATTGGCACAGATTCTGTTATTGAAGTTTCATGCTCCCAACTAACACTCATAATGCACCCATGGTATTATTTTCCAGCTTCTTACCTAGGTGCTTCTGTATTGTGATTATTTTGTTTTGAGGGACTATAAAAATGCTTCCATTTATCAACAGAATTCCGGTTCTATTTTGAAAGTTGGCGACACAGAAGATGCATCAGCGTCTTGCTGCCATGCTTAGTTTCTTTATCCATTCTCAGTTTTCTATCTGTCATACCAATATTAGTTATGTAGAGTTCTCATCTTATGTAATGTTCAACTCTGACTAAACAGGTTCTGCAAACGGTCTTTTATTGCACTTGACTGAAGAAGTAGGTGTCTGCTATATCCTGCACTTGAGGTGAGTTGTGTTCTCAGGTTTACATTGCAATGGGCACTCTTCTTGTAAACACAAATTCAGATTTATATACTATATGCTGGCATGACTGTTTTTGTTAGGCAGGACAGTGCAGTAGTTGATGTATCTTGGGTTAATATTAACCTAACTATTCTTTTTTCCTTAGGTTAATATTAAAATGCCCAGTGTATATATATTTGAAAATGATTGCTGCTAGATGTTAATTTGCTGGTACTAGCTAGAATTTGGCACTGAAAAGCAAAAGCAAAAGCTAATTAACTGCTGGGTAATAGCACTGGTACTAGGTAGCTAAAATATGTGTTCTGAAACACTGAGAGCAGAAATACTTACTACATACATATGCTCAAGAAACACTTACTAACCAGAAAAGGTTTTGACTTGAAATGTTAATAGCATAGAGAGCACCACAAGTTAAACACCTCAATCTATTAGTATTTGTCTGCATTTTCTCACATTCTTCTTGTATCTGATCCAGTATTGCTTGTAGTGGTTTGTCCAAAATGTTGAATGATACTGCTTGGAGATGCATATATTGTTTCACCTCTTCACATGCCAATGTATTTTCCATGTTGTGATGGAGGCCTTTTTTGCCTTGTCCACCCGAGAGGCCCTTGAGTTTGCTGGAATGTGGATTAACTTCCGTTCCGGCAAATTCGGGTACTCCATATGTCCTATTTTCAGCAAAGGTCATGCTGAAATTTTCCATGAATTTTAGCATGACTTTGCTAAAAATAGGACATATGGGGTACTTGTGACTAATGCATGGGCCGGGGTATCTTAGTAGTTAATTAAGTAGGATCAAGTGCCCCGACGTACTTGTGACTAATGCATGGCTTTTAGGGTGCCTCGGTGTCGATAAAAACCGAAATGATGAAAGCTTAGGCTTTTAGGGTGCCTCGGCGTCGAAAAACCATCAATGATAAAAGCTTAGCTTTTAGGATGCCTCGGTGTCGACAAACCCTAAATGATGAGACCATGATCTTGTTCCTTGACAATAACCAACTTTTTGACCAAACTTTGTTCCTATTTAGAGAGAAACATGGCCAACAACGATGAGGCCGGGGGTTCGTGCGGCAAGGCATTCTGGGAGCTGTCCCAGGAGATGGAGGAACAACCTCACTTGTATGAGGACACCGCCTTCCCCACCAATCCTGAGACCACTGATGGTACCGCCGAGGATGACCCCACTGATGCCACCACTGATGGTGCCGCCGAGGATGCCACCATTGATGATGGCGGCACACGCACAGATGGCAGCCAACCGAAGAGGCAACGGAAGGACCGGCGCCCGACTGTGCTCCGCACCCTCAAGGAGGAAGTTACTGAAGTGGACTCCGACGGGAATCCAACGGCGCCCGAACGAATAGTCAAGGGGTACTCGCTTCAGCTCGGGTGCATTCTCCGGAGCACCGTCTCGATCAACACTGAGAACCTGAGGCATCCTGACCGAGGGAATTTGTGCAACCTCCTCTTCACGAAGCTGCACGAACGATACAAGTTCCCCGCTGAATTTGAAAACACAAGCCTCAAAGGGAATAAACTGAACAATGCTGCCCTCACGAAGATGAGAAAGGCCCTGTCTACTTGGAAAAGCAATGTGAAGAGAATGATCGAGAAAGGTGAGAGTTATGAGAAGATCAAGGAGAAAAATCCTTCGATCACCGAAGATGACTACAATGACTTCAAGATCAATTGCTCGAGCACCGCAAACTCCGAATCAAGTAAGTGGGGGAAAGAAATGCGGGAGCTGAACTTAGGGGAACACACACTCGGTCCCGGCGGTTACAGAGTGGCGGAGCCTATATGGGACAAGGAGGAGGCGGACCGTGCCGAGCAAGGTCTACCGCCCCTCTTCGATAAATACGGTGACAAGCAGACCAGGAACTTTGTCAGGGCCCGGTACAAGAAGGACCCGAAAACAAAGGAGCTTACCACGGATCCGAAGACCAGGGCGCTTGAGCTTGTTCTGGTAAGGAATACACCCCCGCGTAATTAGCTCCATATGGTTGCATTCTAATTAATGAAGCCAAATTTCTAAATGGTTCACATTCCTTCCGCAGGCGACTGAAAGCAGTAGCATGGGGTCGACTAAGAGCAACCCTTGGGACACCACTCTAAATAGGGTGTTGAATGTAATGAAGAACAAGGATAAGCTCAGTAAGCCGACGTCAGCTGGTCGTGTGGCCGGCAAAGGCTTGTCGACAAAATGGTCGTCATACTATAACACTGGTGGGCGAAAGGAGAAAAAGACCAGCTCAGAAAGCCAGGCGCGCGAGGTTCAAGAACTCAAGGCACAGGTGGTGCGGATTATGGAGATTGTCCAAGAGCAAGTGCAACAACAACTCGGAGCGACGATCACCGCCATTGTGCCTACCTTGATCCAGGGGTTGAGTGCGTGGATTGCGGGCGGCCAACAGGGGCCGCCCCCGATTCCTAGCATCACGGCCAGCAACTCGCAGAACGCGATGGCGGGGCCATTGGTGTCTCCGGCGGAGGCGGCATTGGTGTCTCCGACGCCAACACGGGAGCTTAATGCACCCGGGTGTACGCCGGCCGGCACCTCTGCAGCAAGCGGCCCCTCCGTCAACTGCACGCCCGCCGTTGGCGGTGCCTCGACATTAGCCGAGCTCGACGCCATCATCACGGTAACTAATTAAGCCTCTCTCGGCCGAGGACTTCATCTCCTTGCCTTTGACTGGGCATCCCTGATGCCCTACATGATTTTGCAGGGCACTGCCGATGTTCCGTGCACTCTCCTGCACTTCGTGAACAACGAGTTGGTCGATGTCGCCAAGGGCAAAATCGTTCAACCAGGCAACCCCTTGTTCCACGGTACCCAGATGCCACCCAACTTGTTTAGGGTTCAACTGGTTCGGGTGCTGCCAGGCTGCGACGAGTTGTTACCTCTGATTCGACCCGTCGGTGCCGACGATGATGACGTGATGACCCTCAGTGCCTGCCTGAGCTGGCCCCTACTTTGGCCGAAGAGCCAGATTCGTTTGGGGGCGGGGGACACCACCCCAAAGACAACACCGCCAGTCGTGCCGACGCCAAGTCGGCCCCATGGCAAGACCGCCGCAATGGTGCCGTACATCCCTATGCCACCGGATCCAAACATGCATATGGCACAGGATCAGAACGACGACGACGACGATACATTTGGCAACGTCGATCAGTACTTTGCCGATCATGGGTACGGTGGTGACTTCATGGGGCCACCTTCTCAAGAACCCAACCCAACAAAAGACGTGCGTGATCTAGCTGGTACCACGGAGAAGCCAAGTTGCAACAGGCGTCGTCTGCCGTTCAGCTCTCAGGAGACGCCTCCAGCTGCCGACTTCACCGAGCCTCAGATAGGCGAGGTGCGAAATATTATCAGCCCCAACACACTCAAGAAGGCGGTATGTGAGCAGAACTCGGTCCCATTACAGGAGAAGAAGAAGGCCTGCAAAAGAAATTCTAACAAGGGTGCGGGCCAGCCGGCACCGAGTACGATCCGTGCTCAGGACGGGCCACCTTCACCTGAGGATTTAATGAGGAGGCTGCATGTGGCGTGTAGGCCGATGCTATCGAGAAATATGCTCGATGCTGCAACTGGTGCTATGCGGAGTTTGCATGATAGTGTTCTTTCTTTGGAGAAGCGGCGTCTCAGAGAGAAGGATGTGGCATACCCGGTTTTCGTGGCCAAGGTGCCAGAGGGCAAGGGCTTTGTGGATAACTCCATCAGGGGTATGATCATCCTGTGGTTTGATGACATCCACGCTATGTTGAACCTTCATCCGCTGCACTACACCTTCGTTCGGCTATTTTCGCTGAGTATGGAGATGCGGATCATTTGCGACAAGACCCCGGACATCGTGATAGTCGACCCCTTCTACATGCGTGCCAAGATCTTGGGCAGCGCTGGGGACCGGCAAGTCGCGAGTTCTTACCTCGAAGGCGTCATTCTGGCAAACCAAGATAAGGATAACTTCCTCGTGCCTTACTTTCCCGAGTAAGTCCTCCCCTCAACCGCCCCGTAACATATGAATTCTTAGATTTCGATCATTTTTCTTTTAACATTCCGTGTTTTCTGCAGTGACACACATTGCACGCTCATCCTCCTAAGCCCCAAATATTCCATGGCCACATATTTCGACCCGGACCGTCAGTCGAACATAGACTACACAAATGTCAAGAAGGTTCTTGATGATGTTCTCCCCGGCTACGTCAAATCTGGAGGCACCTTCACCAGGCCTATTCGTAAGTACGGCAAGCACGTGTTCTCCCACAATACGATGTTTTGCTGCGTCAAGCAGCCGCCTGGCGGTCAGAAGGGTGCCTACTACGCCATCCATCACATGCGGGCGATCGTACGGGACCATCATCAACTTCTCTACCAAGTAAACTCAAAGATTGGGCCGCGAGCGTGTCGGCAATCCAGGACGCGGACATCAGACAAGAATTCTTTCGCATCCAGTCGGAGTTTGCGGAAATCATCCATCAAGATGTCCTTCGTACCTCGGGGCAGTTCTACCTCAGAAATCAACTGTCCAACAGTGACATCGACACAGTGCTACAAATGCAGGCTGACAACGCCCGTTATTTCATGTCTCCCATGATAGACGGCGGCTTCATCCATGCTCCGGTCCCTTGAGTCGAGTCGAAAGCAGTGATGCTGTGTCTAGTTCTGAAACATCGATTGTCTCATGTTGTAATTAAACTTTAATGAACTTGTAGTATGTCTCTTTGGTTTTGAGAGTCGTTCAACTTAGATGTAATCGATGCTATTAATGTCTTGCTTTTCTCTTCCGATCGTTCTATTGCATACTTATATATTGCTTATGTATTGTCTGTGAATTGGTACTAACGTTTCGTTTGGCTAGTGCATAGCGATGCCGTCGTATGTTGTGTACAAGGGTAAGGTTCCCGGAGTCTACGACGACTGGGAGGAGTGTCGGAGACAGGTTCACCGATTCAGCGGTAACAGTTACAAAGGGTACACCACTAGGGCCGAGGCCGAATCTAGATACGCCCGCTATCTAGCGGGAGAGGGGAGGGAGCGTTGGAGGAACCGGATGAAGACGAGTTTCATCGTGATGATGCTCATCGTGATGACCGCAGCTCTCTTCTATGTGATGGTAGTTTAGATGATCGATATCGACTTGTAATGTGAAGACAAACTCGCTACTCGCGGTCTCAGGACTTGTAATATAATGTTCTATCTTTGTTCGGTCTGTTCAATTCGGAGACTAATATGATGAACTGTATTCGGAGACTAATATGATGAATTGTATTCAGAGACTAACCTTCTATTGTATTCGATGAATCGGTTGTTGATGTGTGCTGTCTATATTTTGTCCAATTATACATTTTGTAACCTGTGCAAAAAACAGAAAATAAAAAAATAAAACAAACCTAATATTCATACTAATGGTGCATCACATCACAGTGCGCCATTAGTATGCCAAAGGATACTAATGGTGCATCATTAAACAGTGCGCCATTAGTATGCCGAAGTTACTAATGGCGCATCTTGTTGTTGTGCGCCATTAGTATGCCAAAGCACTTGGGTATACATGGCCCCCTGGGAGGCATACTAATGGCGCACTGTTGTATATACTAATGGCGCATCTGAGGTCCGCCATTAGTATACCAGATACTAATGGCGCACCAGTGGTGCGCCATTAGAAAAATATACTAATGGCGTGGCACTAGTGGCGCACCAGTAATGCGCCATTAATGGCCAAATTAGGTGCGCCATTAGTAGGCCTTTTCCTAGTAGTGAGCGTGCGGACCCTACGGGTTCGAGAACAATGTAGACATGACCGAGACACGTCTCCAGTCAATAACCAATAGCGGGACCTGGATGCCCATATTGGTTCCTACATATTCTACGAAGATCTTTTATCGGTCAGACCGCATAATAACATACGTTGTTCCCTTTGTCATCGGTATGTTACTTGCCCGAGATTCAATCGTTGGTATCCAATACCTAGTTCAATCTCGTTACCGGCAGTCTCTTTACTCGTTCCGTAATACATCATCCCACAACGAACTCATTAGTTGCAATGCTTGCAAGGCTTAAGTGATGTGCATTACCGAGAGGGTCCAGAGATACCTCTCCGACGATCGGAGTGACAAATCCCAATCTCGAAATACGCCAACCCAACATGTACCTTTGGAGACACCTGTAGAGCACCTTTATAATCACCCAGTTACGTTGTGACGTTTGGTAGCACACAAAGTGTTCCTCCGGCACACGGGAGTTGCATAATCTCATA
Source organism: Triticum aestivum (assembly GCF_018294505.1). NCBI lineage: Eukaryota > Viridiplantae > Streptophyta > Magnoliopsida > Poales > Poaceae > Triticum > Triticum aestivum. Next base: position 603,162,205 of record NC_057803.1, read on the forward strand.
GTCATAGGAACATGTATAAGTCATGAAGAAAGCAATAGCAACATACTAAACGATCGGGTGCTAAGCTAATGGAATGGGTCATGTCAATCAGATCATTCAACTAATGATGTGATCCCGTTAATCAAATAACAACTCTTTGTCCATGGTTAGGAAACATAACCATCTTTGATTAATGAGCTAGTCAAGTAGAGGCATACTAGTGACACTCTGTTTGTCTATGTATTCACACATGTTTTATGTTTCCGGTTAATACAATTCTAGCATGAATAATAAACTTTTATCATGATATAAGGAAATAAATAATAACTTTATTATTGCCTCTAGGGCATATTTCCTTCAGTCTCCCACTTGCACTAGAGTCAATAATCTAGATTACACAGTAATGATCCTAACACCCATGGAGCCTTGGTGCTGATCATGTTTTGCTCGTGGAAGAGGCTTAGTCAACGGGTCTGCTACATTCAGATCCGTATGTATCTTGCAAATCTCTATGTCTCCCACCTGGACTAGATCCCGGATGGAATTGAAGCGTCTCTTGATGTGCTTGGTTCTCTTGTGAAATCTGGATTCCTTCACCAAGGCAATTGCGCCAGTATTGTCACAAAAGATTTTCATTGGACCCGATGCATTAGGTATGACACCTAAATTGGATATGAACTCCTTCATCTAGACTCCTTCGTTTGCTGCTTCCGAAGCAGCTATGTATTCCGCTTCACATGTAGATCCCGCCACGACGCTTTGTTTAGAACTGCACCAACTGACAGCTCCACCGTTTAATGTAAACACGTATCCGGTTTGTGATTTAGAATCGTCCGGATCAGTGTCAAAGCTTGCATCAACGTAACCGTTTACGATGAGCTCTTTGTCACCTCCATATACGAGAAACATATCCTTAGTCCTTTTCAGGTACTTCAGGATGTTCTTGACCGCTGCCAGTGATCCACTCCTGGATTCCTTTGGTACCTCCCTGCTAGACTTATAGCAAGGCACACATCAGGTCTGGTACACAGCATTGCATACATGATAGAGCCTATGGCTGAAGCATAGGGAACATCTTTCATTTTCTCTCTATCTTCTGCAGTCGTCGGGCATTGAGTCTGACTCAATTTCACACCTTGTAACACAGGCAAGAACCCTTTCTTTGCTTGATCCATTTTGAACTTCTTCAAAATCTTGTCAAGGTATGTGCTTTGTGAAAGTCCAATTAAGCGTCTTGATCTATCTCTATAGATCTTAATGCCTAATATGTAAGCAACTTCTCCGAGGTCTTTCATTGAAAAACTCTTATTCAGGTATCCCTTTATGCTATCCAGAAATTCTATATCATTTCCAATCAGTAATGTCATCCACATATAATATCAGAAATGCTACAGAGCTCCCACTCACTATCTTGTAAATACAAGCTTCTCCGAAAGTATGTATAAAACCAAATGCTTTGATCACACTATCAAAGCGTTTATTCCAACTCCGAGAGGCTTGCACCAGTCCATAGATGGATCGCTGGAGCTTGCACACTTTGTTAGCTCCCTTTGGATCGACAAAACCTTCTGGTTGCATCATATACAACTCTTCTTCCAGAAACCCATTCAGGAATGCAGTTTTGACATCCATCTGCCAAATTTCATAATCATAAAGTGCGGCAATTGCTAACATGATTTGGACAGACTTAAGCATCGCTACGGGTGAGAAGGTCTCATCGTAGTCAATCCCCTGAACTTGCCAAACCCTTTTGCGACAAGTCGAGCTTTGTAGACAGTAATATTACCGTCAGCGCCAGTCTTCTTCTTGAAGATCCATTTATTCTCAATCGCTTGCCGATCATCGGGCAAGTCAACCAAAGTCCACACTTTGTTCTCATACATGGATCCCATCTCAGATTTCATGGTGTCAAGCCATTTTGTGGAATCTGGGCTCACCATCGCTTCTTCATAGTTCGTAGGTTCATCATGATCTAGTAGCATGACTTCCAGAACAGGATTACCGTACCACTCTGGTGCGGATCTCACTCTGGTTGATCTACGAGGTTCAGTAGTATCTTGTTCTGAAGTTTCATGATCATTATCATTAGCTTCCTCACTTATTGGTGTAGGTGTCACAGAAACAGGTTTCTGTGATGCATTATTCTCCAACAAGGGAGCAGGTACAGTTACCTCGTCAAGTTCTACTTTCCTCCCACTCACTTGTTTCGAGAGAAACTCCTTCTCCAGAAAGTTTCCGAACTTAGCAACAAAAGTCTTGCCTTCGGATCTGTGATAGAAGGTGTATCCAATAGTCTCCTTTGGATATCCTATGAAGACACATTTCTCCGATTTGGGTTCGAGCTTATCAGGTTGAAGCTTTTTCACATAAGCATCACAGCCCCAAACTTTCAGAAATGACAACTTTGGTTTCTTGCCTAACCATAGTTCATAAGGCATCGTCTCAACGGATTTTGATGGTGCCCTATTTAATGTGAATGCGGCCGTCTCTAAAGCATAACCCCAAAACGATAGCGGTAAATCAGTAAGAGACATCATAGATCGCACCATATCTAGTAAAGTACGATTACGACGTTCGGACACACCATTACGCTGTGGTGTTCCGGGTGGCGTGAGTTGCGAAACTATTCCGCATTGTTTTAAATGTACACCAAACTCGTAACTCAAATATTCTCCTCCACGATCAGATCGTAGAAACTTTATTTTCTTGTTACGATGATTTTCAACTTCACTCTGAAATTCTTTGAACTTTTCAAATGTTTCAGACTTGTGTTTCATTAAGTAGATATACCCATATCTGCTTAAGTCATCTGTGAAGGTGAGAAAATAACGATATTCGCCACGAGTCTCAATATTCATCGGACCACATACATCTGTATGTATGATTTCCAACAAATCTGTTGCTCTCTCCATAGTTCCGGAGAACGGCGTTTTAGTCATCTTGCCCATGAGGCACGGTTCGCAAGTACCAAGTGATTCATAATCAAGTGGTTCCAAAAGTCCATCAGCATGGAGTTTCTTCATGCGCTTTATACCGATATGACCTAAATGGCAGTGCCACAAATAAGTTGCACCATCATTATCAACTCTGCATCTTTTGGCTTCAACATTATGAATATGTGTGTCACTACTATCGTGATTCAATAAGAATAGACCATTCTTCAAGGGTGCATGACCATAAAAGATATTACTCATATAAATAGAACAACCATTATTCTTTGGTTTAAATGAATAACCGTCTCGCATCAAACAAGATCCAGATATAATGTTCATGCTTAACGCTGGCACCAAATAACAATTATTTAGGTCTATTATAAATCCCGAAGGTAGATGTAGAGGTAGCGTGCCGACCGCGATCACATCGACTTTGGAACCGTTTCCCACGCGCATCATCACCTCGTCCTTAGCTAATCTTCCGCTTAATTCGTAGTCCCTGTTTCGAGTTGCAAATATTAGCAACAGAACCAGTATCAAATACCCAGGTGCTACTACGAGCATTAGGAAGGTACACATCAATAACATGTATATCACATATACCTTTGTTCACATTGCCATACTTATTATCCGCCAAATACTTGGGGCAGTTCCGCTTCCAGTGACCAGTCTGCTTGCAGTAGAAGCACTCAGTTTCAGGCTTAGGTCCCCAGTCAACCAATTCTACCTGCAGCAGCGCTAAGGGCCATATTCGGCGATCTAAGGAGTCTTCATGATGATGTGCTGTGGATAGAGAAAGGCCTCATCGCCTTGAAAGATCCAGGATACCCACTCTACGTGGTTAACGTTCCGCGGCAATTGTCATATGTCGACTTCGTCCCCGCGGATAAGTTCTTCCTTCGATTCAATTACATATTCGACATGTTTCATGTGAAGAAGCTGGATTTTACGTTTGTCCTCCTTTATGCCTTGCACATGAACGTACTACATCATCGGGGTTGAGCAGATACCTCATATCTGTGTCGCTGACCCGTACTTCATGCACGAGAGCTTCTTGGGAGTCTGCACAAAGCACCGTGAATACGCGAGGGATTACATCGTCAATTTCATGCTCGCCAATAAGCACAAGGAGGAGATTCTCGTGCCTTATCATCCCCTGTAAGTCATCCGCACAGATATCCTTCCTTCGATTTCAATCATTCATTCGCACGGTGGAGGCTAATTAATTTGAGGTGTACTTATTTTGCACAGCGGCGGGCGCACCGTCCTCATCATCCTCTACCCCCGATACTCCCACACACTTTACTTGCACTCATCAAAGATCATTCACAAAAAGGATTACACCCACATCAAGGATGGTCTCGACAGTGCTATGTTTTACTACGAAGCATGGGGTGGAGCGGTCATGGACAAGAAGAGAAGGGGCGGCAGGCTCGCCTTCGGCCATAAGACCGACTTCTGCTGCATCCAGCAACCGACTGGTTCTCTTAATGATGGATTCTATTTCCTACACCACATGCTGGAGTACAGACGGGATCACCAGAACCTTCGCATGTCACCTACATCCGGCGATGCCCATATTCTGCAATGGGCGAAGAACGTAGGAGATATCGAGGATCATCGACTTCGAGCCGAGTTCTATCACATCCAGCGTGAACTTTCCCAAATCATCATGAAGGAGGTCATCGGAAAAACAGGGATGTTCTACGAAGAAGGACAGATGTCGCGGGAAGACATCCGAACACGGGTAGCCTCTCAGCGTCTCGACCTGAAGCCTTTCACTAGGCTCGGGGACTATCTCCCCGACTTGGATGGATGGTACGACATGTTGGAGTGATTGTCGATATATGACAATGTGTCCATTCAGTCCATACTTTCTGTATGACGAAACTTTGAGTTATGCATGACGAAACTTTATTTGTGATGTAATTAAACTGTCCTCTCGACCAATGACGATCACTCTAGTTAGGGCATTTTGGTACGATCAACTTTGCTATTTATGCTTATGATATGTTGCTTCTATTTTTGCCAAGTCTGTCTCTTTCTGTTGCTCAACTATATATGTTGCATATATTCGACTCATGTGACGATGCAGGTGCATAGATCATCGATGGCGAAGAAGTGCTATGCCAGGAGTATCTACACGACGAGTGGCCGGAGTGTCAGGCCCAGGTGTACCGGTTTTCGAGCGACAGGCAGTAGTTAGTTTAGGTCATGCTAATGCGAGAGAGGGATACGAACTCATGTACTGCATAGTTCCACTCTGACTCAAAGTGATAGCTCTTCTCGCGTATATCATTGTTTAGATGGATGACGATGTAGTTGCAAGTAATCGAGACTTGTATCGCTATTTTCGAGATGATGACGAGATACCACTTCTTGTTGGATGATGATTATGATGAGACTATTTGTATGTATATGCTATGATTACATTTGTGGCCTCGCAGCCATTTGTATGTCTATCATGATGACATTTGTATCTGCTAAAGATTCTTGTATAAAGCCTATTCAAATAGAAAACAAATATGCAGAAAAAAAAAACAAAAACTACTAAAATTAGCAGTAGCGAGTGGAGAAAGTTAGCAGCAGCGTGATAGTAGCAGTAGCGCGTCCAGCCCAAGCACGCTAGAGCTATTAGCAGTAACGAGCTTACACAAAGCACGCTGCTGCTACACTTGTATACCAGTAGCGCGGGCGCCCATGCACTGCTGCTAAGTGTTAGTTGTAGCGCCTTATTAGTAGCGTCGGTCCCCGCGCTACTAATGAAACTAAAACCCGCGCTGCTGCTAGGCTTTTCCCTAGTAGTGACACCTATACCCCTTGCACGGCCAGGGGGCTCTTTTGTGTCCAGAGCAATGGATAGAATGTCACATGGCTTTGAGTTCCTGTAGAACCTTCCAGGGATCTTGGAAGCCTCTAACATCACTTCATACAGTTTGGCATCACGTGTGTTTACAAAGTAATAAGTTCCGTCATCATGCCTCTTTGCACGTGCCCGCAAGTAGTCTCTGGCGCATCCGCCCCTGATTTCACTAAAGGTTGGATTCCCACCCGCCGCTACTACTTCTTTGTCCTCCTGTTCCCATATCAGTTTCATGTCGTAGTATCCTGCCACACCCATATGGTGGAGGTGTATGTTCTTCTTCTGAAGTTCCGATTGCTTGAAACTCTTCTCAGCAAACTCTTTAGTAGCCCTGACCCATTTGAATTCTTCCCAGTATGCCTTTGTAATTTAGGGGTATGCGGGGATTGGGTCCTTGCCTTCACTCAAGTATTTCTTGTACAACACGTGCTTCCAGTTTCTCCAAGCATCCCTAGCCTTCTTCAGTGCAGCGTGCTCCACCTGCATTCTCCACTGCTCTGGAATGTTGAAGTGATCCATGATCTCCTAGACTATCATTCGCCGTGTTTTTGCGTCAGCCTTCCGAAACCCCGGCAGATTAATCTTGAGCCTTGCCCTACCAACAAATGCACACACACTCATGAACCTCATGCGTGCTTTATCTGATTTAGTTGGAGCCCAGTACTTCAAATCAATCTCGGTTACTTCATATACACCTTTAGGGTGGTGTGTGGGCTTCCTTGGAGCGTTCCTCTGTGTCCTGACCGGAAGGGTAATTGTTGTAGCTCTATCCCTTTCAAGACTACTTGATCCCTCACAATCTGCTGAAGACCTAGGGTTGTCCGAATCAGATGAAGATACATGGCCTGAATGAGTGTTGTCACTGCTACTCGGCATCTACAGAGAACACATGCGAAGCTCAGGTAAGGAGGATAAGCATAAAACTAACAACTTGGTATGAATCTTTCTAAACATGCCATGAAATAATTTAGAAAATGTACGGCTAATTGTTAAGTTTGTGTGACTCGGGCGCCCGCGATCTGTAAATAGGCAGTAACTTATTGGAACAGATACAACTTATATTTAGTAAGGAAGGTACATAATGAACATATATACGCTCTTCGTTATTTTATAGCCAATTTGGGAACATACGGAACGAAATTGGAAGAGGGATTGCGAGGAAATATGCCTCGCTATGATGGAGAGCAGTAACTAACATGCTTCTTAATGCAAACCCGGCCGGACCACAGGAGAGGCGAGGGTTACTACACCAATATGCTCAAGGGTGGCTGGCGAGCAAACGAAGATGGCGAGGCGTGGGCCCCCGCGTGTTGGGAATGGCAGTGGAGGTAGGCTTGACGCGGAAGTGCAGGCACACGGCCGAGGTGAGCACGGCGGCGCCATAGAGGGTTCTGCTGTGGATCTGGGGGAGGGGGTGATACGTCTCCAACGTATCTATAACTTTTGATTGTTCCATGCTATTATATTATCCATCTAAGATGTTTTATATGCATTTATATGTTATTTTATATGATTTTTGGGACTAACCTATTAACCTAGAGCCCAGTGCCAATTTCTGGTTTTCCTTGTTTTTGAGTTTTACAGAAAAGGAATACCAAATGGAGTCCACTTGACGTGCCAATTTTTGATGATTTTTTATGGACCAAAATAAGTCCCCGGAGTAAAATAGTTGGGCCAAAAGAGTCCCGGACTGTCCACGAGATAGGGGGAGAGCCCAGGGGGTAGGGCACGCCCTCCACCCTCGTGGACGACTCGGAGACCCCCCTGACATGAGACCGATGCCAAAAATTCCTATAAATACAGAATCCTCCAGAAAATAACCTAGATCGGGAGTTCCGCCGCCGCAAGCCTCTGTAGCCACCAAAAACCAATCGGGACCCGGTTCCGGCACCCTGCCGGTGGGGGGATCCCTCACCGGTGGCCATCTTCATCATCCGGGCGCTCTCCATGACGAGGAAGGAGTAGTTCACCCTCGGGGTTGAGGGTATGTACCGGTAGCTATGTGTTTGATCTCTCTCTCTCTCTCTCTCTCTCGTGTTCTTGATTTGGCACGATCTTGATGTATCGCGAGCTTTGCTATTATAGTTGGATCTTATGATGTTTCTCCCCCTCTACTCTCTTGTAATGGATTGAGTTTTCCCTTTGAAGTTATCTTATCGGATTGAGTTTTTAAGGATTTGAGAACACTTGATGTATGTCTTGCATGTGCCTATCTGTGGTGATAATGGGATATTCAGGTGATCTACTTGATGTATGTTTTGGTGATCAACTTGCGGGTTCAGTGACCTTGTGAACTTATGCGTAGGGGTTGGCACACGTTTTCGTCCTGACTCTCCGGTAGAAACTTTGGGGCACTCTTTGAAGTTCTTTGTGTTGGTTAAATAGATGAATCTGAGATTGTATGATGCATACTGTATAATCATACCCACGGATACTTGAGGTGACATTGGAGTATCTAGGTGACATTAGGGTTTTGGTTGATTTGTATCTTAAGGTGTTATTCTAGTACGAACTCTAGGATAGATTGAATGGAAAGAATAGCTTCGTGTTATTTTACTACGGACTCTTGAATAGATCGATCAGAAAGGATAACTTTGAGGTGGTTTTGTACCCTACAATAATCTCTTCGCTTGTTCTCCGCTATTAGTGACTTTGGAGTGACTCTTTGTTGCATGTTGAGGGATAGTTATATGATCCAATTATGTTATTATTGTTGAGAGAACTTGCACTAGTGAAAGTATGAACCCTAGGCCTTGTTTCCTAGCATTGCAATACCGTTTTCGCGCACTTTTATCGTTAGTTACGTTGATGTTTTTATATTTTCAGATTACAAATACCCATATATACCATCCATATTGCACTTGTATCACCATCTCTTCGCTGAACTAGTGCACCTATACAATTTACCATTGTATTGGGTGTGTTGGGGACACAAAAGACTCTTTGTTATTTGGTTGCAGGGTTGCTTGAGAGAGACCATCTTCATCCTACGCCTTCCGCGGATTGATAAACCTTAGGTCATCTACCTGAGGGAAATTTGCTACTATCCTACAAACCTCTGCACTTGGAGGCCCAACAACGTCTACAAGAAGAAGGTTGCGTAGTAGACATCAGGGGGAGCTGGCGAAGGAGATTAGGTGGACTAGTTGAGTGAAATGCGGGCGGACGGTGGGGGGGGGGGTGTTGGGGACTCCGGGTGTTGGCGGCCTAGGTGAAAAGGGTGAAAAATATCCCCGATCGCTGCGCGCGCGGAAAGGCCTATGCAAACGGTTGCCTCTAAGCGCTCGTGTGCACAAACAGAATAATTTCATTTGAAATGAAGACGTACTAATTTTGAAATGAAGACATGAGTTCATCGTTTCGCCTCTAAATCTTTCCCACGTAAACCAATCACAATTTTACCACGAGTTTGATTTGCTGGCGCATTTCAGGTCTCGTGTGCTATATGTAAGACATTTTTTGGCATTTACCGTGCATGTTGGCATATAAATCAATTCTTAGTCGGACTGCATTTCCTGTCGAAAGGGATGATGATTGCCGTTCGATCTGGGAGCATCCAATAGTTCAGACGTACGATCCGTGGGGTTTGGGATCTAGGAGCATCCAACAGTATAGCATTTATTATATATATATGTATATATATGTGTGTGTGTGTTACTGTATCTACCATGTTACTGCTTCTTTGCCACATCATCATATTTTCTATTCCCGAGTGCATGATACTGGCTATGATGCCCCCACTATGGCCACCCTAATAAGGCTGGTCGTAATATGGGAGTATCAAGCGGTATGATGCATGTCAACTAGACTTTTTGGATGATGTGGCACATAGTTAAATGAAGAAAGAGAGGGTGTGGTATCATATCATGATACATATCATATTAAATGGTGTACTACTTTGTGTCATGCATGGCAATTAATAAGGCAACCTAAGATCCTAACTGATGATACTATGCATGCGCGCATTAGGAAGGTATTCCCGATCATATACTAGTATAATGCATATATACACCCTCCTTTCTGGTTTATAAGCTTATCTCAAAATTTTAGCTTTTCCATTTTATAAGGCTCAATTTGATTGTTCCCCATCACATGTCCAAGTTCCAAGGTGCATTAAATCATTGCATGCAAGAATTAAGAAAAAGTTGACCAATGCACGTACTTTATGTTTGCATGTATTGCAATTAATACATTGGAAAACATAATTTTTTGAGGAAAACAAAAGCATTAATTGAGTGTTTTTGCAAACTACAAAAAGTATTCCACCACTCACCATCTACCTTGGTCGGTGAGATTTTTGAATTGAGCCCTATATATAAGGCTGGTTGTAATGGGGAGTATCATATATACTAGTATCATGCATATGATAGTGTACGATACTACTTTCAGAATGCATAGTATCATAAGTTAATATCTTAGGTTGCCTTATTAATTGTCATGCATCACACAAAGTAGTAGTACAACATTTAATATGACACGATATCATGATATGATACCACATCCTCTCTTTCCTCATTTAATCATGTGCCACATCATCCAGAAAGTCTAGTCGGCATGCATGGTACCACATATGATACTACCATTACAACCAGTCTAAACCGGAAAGGAGGGAGTATGACACCAGCCACAATGGAGAGTAACATACACTAGTAACATACACATATCCCTAGACTATATTACTACCTTCATAGTGGGTAGTAACATAAATGTAGTGTCATGCAAAGCCTCATTTATTAGGTTATAGACTCATATTGCATTGGGACATGTGATGTTACAGTAACTAGCTAAGTTACTGAAACTATCCCTCTCCTCATTAACTTATTGCCACATAAGCATGTTTGCTGAGTTGGAGTCGATGTAACTGCTGAAGTTACTCCCACTATGGCTAGTCGGATACTAGCTAATCGTCTATGATATACTAGCTACCTCACTAAGAGCATGGTTAATAATACATCCAAGAGTCGGCTATAAGAAGTTGCCATGTCATATACAACCAACCTCTTAGCGGGCATCTACAATAATAAGTTTTAGATACCGACTAGTTTATCAATAGTTGGCCCACCTTACATCTTCACAAAGTGTCTTGGGTCTCGTGTTGCAGCTGGCTCTACTAACCAAGAGCCCGCTTCTCTTCTCTTTCCTCCAACTAATAAGAAAATATATATTATTCTATTCCTTATAGCCTGCTTAGACTACCCACTGTGGGAGTAACATAGGTAGTAACATCACACGTATCTAGATAAAATAGATGATGTGGCAAGAAATAAATGAAGAAAGAGAGGAAAGTGGTAACATAACTAGTTACTAGTAATATGAGTAATAACATCACACATCTCAAGGAAAGATGAGTCTATAGCCTAATAAATGAAGTGTTGCATGTTACTACACATATGTTACTCCCCACTATAGAGGTAGTTACATAGACTAGTAACATTCTATGTTACTACCCATTGTGGCTAGTCTTATGTCACTCTATTGTGTACTTGCTCTAATGCATAGTATCATAGAGTAGCTAGTATCATATGTAGTACTTTATTTATATTGTCATGCATGACACATAGCAGCATAGCATTTATTGTGATACAGTTTCATGATATGATACTTAACCCTCTCTTTTTTCATTTAAATAATTCTATGACAGCTCATCAAAATTACCTAGTTGGCAAGCATGATACTAGCTATGATACACCCTTACTATCAACCTAGCAAAGAAGGTGTACAGATCATTTGTGCGTCTCTTTGTGAGTTTTCATCCATTTGTTCGAGAAGCAGGGAGAAGTTTCAAACATTTCGGCTGCGAGGTGCGGCCACTGGCGTAGGCATAGTTGGTATTTTAATTACAGGAAATTCTGATGGTGTTCATCCATCATCAACATCGATGTGTGCCCGTGGCGTGCTCTCACGACCCCGTGGAAAAAATTAGTAAAGTTTGGCACAAGTTCTGATGACCACTCCTTCCAAACCGGAGCATCTCACATGAAGGATCATGGTTTTCCAAAAGGAGACGTGTCAATTCAAACTCCTGTGGCCGGTGACTTCATCGTTTGGCCTCATAAAAATTTCCACGGTACGCAATCACCATTATACCACAACTTTGATTTTCTGGCACATTTCAGGTATCATTAGCTATATTTAGGACATTTTTTCGATTAACGTGCATTTTGTGCATAAAAATAAAATTACAACCCAAACTACATGTGCTGTCGAAAGGGATGAGGATTGTTGTTCTATCTGGGAGCATCCAATGGTGCAGACGTATGATCCGTGGGGTTTCGGTTCTGGCCAATCAAAAAGCATGACTCAGATCGTGGGCGGGGTGGCGGGGTTTGGTCGGCACACGGCTTTCATCAACGAACCGTGTGTGCTATTCGCAAACCAGATTGCATGTTTTTGTTCACACATACTGTAGTGAGATCAACTGAGTGTGCTACCTTTATGATATATCATTGCCTGAGATGACAGCATATCAAGGTGAACATATTAACGGTTCTTACATCAACAGAAAACCGGGCATAACTCACAAATTCAGTACACGCGACAGTTCTTAATTGAACGAATTAAGTTGCAGGGTAGGCATAAATACTAGTCTTACTGCTTAATTCCCATGTACATTGGGGAACTGGGATCATTAAGTTGACCCCGAATGAACTTGGGGTTTTTTGATGATTTTACGCTGCTCTGTTACACGGGTGTGTGATCCCTTGGCTGGCAACTCATCAAATTCATTGTACTCATCCTCATCGGCAACATCGTCGACACCTAGTACCCTTCTCTTCCCATGCATAGCTAAATGGCCGTTCTTATGCAAGGGGTCTTCTACAAAGAAAATCTGGGTAGCATCGTTGGCGAGAATGAATGAGTCTGTGTGATATGCCATCGTTGTCCTGTTAACACAGGTCTTCCTGTAATCATCAATCCGTACCTGACCAAGAGGGATCCAAGCGCACCTGAATAATGCAACCTTAACTTTCACATAGTCAAGCTCCCAAATATCTTTGATGGTTCCATAGTATACCCTTTTATCTGCTTCATTTATAGTCATGCATTCTATTCGAACAGAGCTGTTCTGATACGAGGTCTTCTGATCACGTTCCTCTGTGTATAACGTGTATCCATTTATGTCATATGCTTGGTACATCAACACCGTAGGTGATGGCTTTTGTGCCAACCACGTAGCAATGTCATTGATGGATCCTTGTGCCAAACGATTCTTCAGCCATTCGGCGTAGTTCTTAGTGTGCTCCTTCATCTCCACATCTGGTGAAGGCACCATTGGTAAGAAGCTTTGGCATATCTCTGCCAAGTGTTCTTCGGCATAAGCGATGAGAACTGGGTTGTTAAGTAGTATCGTCAAATGGGCTTTCTCTACCAATTCTCCGGGTGCAGCCATTTGCGTGCCAGCAAGGACCGGCTTATCTTTCAGCCTTACCTCGTGGCGAGAGAGGGGCAAACCTATAGGTCTTTGTTTCATGTATTCGGTTCAAAACTCAACCACCTCCTCCACGGTATAACCTTGTAGGATGCTTGCCTCTGGATGGTTTCGATTCCGACAAAAGCGCTTCAGTATTCCCATGAACCGCTCGAAGGGATACATGTTGCGAAGAAACACAAGACCACAATACTTTATCTCGTCGACAAGGTGCACAGTGAGATGGACCATGACATCAAAGAATGACGGTGGGAAAAACATCTCTAGGTTGGACAGTATTCTTGCAATATCATCTTGCATATGATCCAACTCTTCAGGATTTACAAATTTCTGCCATAGTTGGTTGAAGAAATCATAGAGGTCAATGAGTGTGCTTCTTATATCTTTGTCCATCAGATTCCTGATGGCCACCAGGAGGATTTGTGTCAACATTACGTGTCAATCATGTGACTTCATGTGTCCCAACTTCATTTTACCTGAGCTCACATCCATGAGACTTCTGATGTTTGCGCAGTAGGAAGAGGGTGTCTTAACTAACAACAAATAGGTGAAGAACTGTGTTGCTTCTTTTGTACTGAAATTGTAACTCTGGTGAGCTTTGATGAATTTGTCATCATCTTTTGCTTCACTCTTGCGTTTTGATTGATCAGCAAGCATATCGAGCCGTGAACCATCACCATCCTTTGTTTTACCTTTAACCTTGAGTAGAGTACCAAGGATGCTTTCACATACATTCTTCTCTATGTGCATGACATCGATGAAGTGAAGTACATGTAGAATCTCCCAGTAAGGTAATTTCTAGAAGACCAATTTCTTCTTAAACAGTTGACTCTTGGGTGTTTGTTTCACCGTCAAAGGGTGGTTCTTGCCAAGCTCAACATTAATTTTTTAGCCATGTTGTGGACCACCTCCCCGTCATAGGGTCTTGGGCCCGCACCTGCCTCTATGATACCATCAAATTCATCTTTCGTCTTTCGGTATGGGTAATTTTTTTGCAAGAACCTATGATGACACAAATACACTATTTTCCGCGAGTTGGGAAGTCTTCTGCTAGCTGTCCTATCCAGGCATGTGACACACCCTACATCTCCCTTTGTTTTCTGCCCCGATCTGTTGCTTAATGTCGGCATATCTTGAATGGTGTGCAGCAGCATCGCATGTAGATCAAAAATCTCCTTTGTGTAAGCATCATAACATTTAACAGCAGGCGCATCTATCCACACTGTTAGCAGTTCTTCTACCAATACCTGAAAGTAAATGTCGATGTCATTTCCCAGTTGCTTCGGGCCTTGGATAATCATTGACATCATAATGTATTTTTTTCTTCACACACAACCAAGGAGCTAGGTTATATATGCATAGAAGCACCGGCCATGTGCTGTGATTGGTGCTCATATCGCCAAAAGGATTCATCCCGCCAGTACACTCCCCGAGCCTTATACTTCTAGGATCCTTGGCATATTTTTCAAAATTTTTGTGGATTAATTCCCACAGAGCCCCATCTTTACGGTGCCTCATAAAACTATCCACAATTCACTCATCATGATGCCACAGCAACCTCTTTGCCTCTCCAGGGTTTGCAAACAAACGCCTCAACCTTGGAATTAAAGGCAAGTACCAAACAAGCTTGAGCGGGATTCTTGTCTTGATCTCGTTGTCCAATTTGTATTTGTCCTTTTTTCTCCTGCTCTTGTATCGTGGATGCTTGTGCTACCTCTTGAGCACTGCGTTGGTTTTCCCTTGAAGAGGAAAGGGTGATGCAGTAAAGTAGCGTAAGTATTTTCCTCAGTTTTGAGAACCAAGGTATCAATCCAGTAGGAGACCATGCACGAGTCCCTCGCACCTACACAAACAAATAAGAACCTCACAACCAACGCGATAAAGGGGTTGTCAATCCCTCAATGGTCACTTACAAGAGTGAGATCTGATAGATATGATAAGATAATAGTTTTGGTATTTTTGTGATAAAGAGCAAATAAAGATGCAATGTAAAATAAACAGCAATAGAAATAGCTAAGTGTTGGAAGATTAATATGATGGAAAATAGACCCGGGGGCCATAGGTTTCACTAGTGGCTTCTCTCGAGAGCATAAGTATTACGGTGGGTAAACAAATTACTGTTGAGCAATTGATAGAATTGAGCATAGTTATGAGAATATCTAGGTATGATCATGTATATAGGCATCACGTCCGTGACAAGTAGACCGACTCCTGCCTACATCTACTACTACTACTCCACACATCGACCGCTATCCAGCATGCATCTAGAGTATTAAGTTCATAAGAATAGAGTAATGCTTTAAGTAAGATGACATGATGTAGAGGGATATAAACTCATGCAATATGATATAAACCCCATCTTGTTATCCTCGAAGGCAACAATACAATACATGCCTTGCTGCACCTGCTGTCAATGGGAAAGGACACCGCAAGATTGAACCCAAAGCTAAGCACTTCTCCCATTACAAGAAGGATCAATCTAGTAGGCCAAACCAAACTGATAATTCAAAGAGACTTGCAAAGATAACCAATCATACATAAAAGAATTCAGAGAAGATTCAAATATTGTTCATAGATAAACTTGATCATAAACCCACAATTCATCGGTCTCAACAAACACACCGCAAAAGAATATTACCTCGACTAGATCTCCACGAGAATAGTGGAGAACTTTGTATTGAGATACAAAGAGAGAAGAAGCCATCTAGCCAATAACTATGGACCCGAAGGTCTGAGGTAAAAGACTCACACATCATCGGAGAAGCTATGGTGTTGATGTAGAAGCCCTCCGTGATCAATGCCCCCTCCGGCAGAGCGTCGGCAAAGGCCCCAAGATGGGATCTCACGGGTATAGAAGGTTGCGGCGGTGGAATTAGGTTTTTGGCTCAATATCTAGTAGTTTGGGTGTACGTAGGTATAAATAGGAGGAAGAAGTATTTCGGTGGAGCAACATGGGACCCACAAGGGTGGAGGGCGCGCCCAGGGGGCTAGGCGTGCCCCCTACCTCGTACCCTCGTGGTTGCTTTCTTGATGTAGGGTCCAAGTCCTCTGGATCACGTACGTTCCGAAAATCACGTTCCCGAAGGGTTTATTCCATTTGGACTCCGTTTGACATTCTTTTTCTTTGAAACTCTGAAATAGGCAAAAACAACAATTTTGGGCTGGGCCTCCGGTTAATAGGTTAGTCCCAAAAGTAATATAAAAGTGTATAACAAATCCCATTAATCATCCAAAACAGAATATAATATAGCATGAAGCAACAAAAAATTATAGATACGTTGGAGACGTATCAAGCATCCCCAAGCTTAATTCCTGCTCGTCCTCGAGTAGGTAAATGATAAAAACAGAAATTTTTATGCGGAATGCTACTTAGCATAATTTTCAATGTAATTCTCTTAATTGTGGTATGAATATTTAGATCCGAAAGATACAAGACAAAAGTTTAATATTGACATAAAAATAATAATACTTCAAGCATACTAACTAAGCAATTATGTCTTCTCAAAATAACATGGCAAAAGAAAGTTATCCCTACAAAATCATATAGTCTGGCTGTGCTCTATCTTCCTCACACCAAGTATTTAAATCATGCACAACCCCGATGACAAGCCAAGCAATTGTGTCATACTTTTGGTGTTCTCAAACTTTTTCAATATTCACGCAATACATGAGCATGAGCCATGGATATAGCACTATATGTGGAATAGAATGGTGGTTGTGGATAAGACAAAAAGGGAGAAGATAGTCTCACATCAACTAGGCGTATCAACGGGCTGTGGAGATGCCCATTAATAGATATCAATTTCAGTGAGTAGGGATTGCCATGCAACGGATGCACTAGAGCTATAAGTATATGAAAGCTCAACAAAATAAACTAAGTGGGTGTGCATCCAACTCGCTTGCTCACGAAGACCTAGGGCATTTTTAGAAAGCCCATCATTGGAATATACAAGCCAAGTTCTATAATGAAAAATTCCCACTAGTATATGAAAGTGACAACATAAGAGACTCTCTATCATAAAGATCATGGTGCTACTTTGAAGCACAAGTGTGGTAAAAAGGATAGTAGCTTTGTCCCTTCTCTCTTTTTCTCTCATTTTTTTATTTGGGACTTTCTCTTTTTTATGGCCTCTTTTTTTCGTCCAGAGTCTCATCCCGACTTGTGGGGGAATCATAGTATCCATCATCCTTTCCTCACTTGGTACAATGCTCTAATAATGATGATCATCACACTTTTCTTACTTACAACTCAATACTTAGAACAATATATGACTCTATGTGAATGCCTCCGACGGAGTACCGGGATATGCCATGAATCAAGAGTGACATGTATGTAAAAATTATGAACGGTGGCTTTGCCACAAATACGATGTTAACTACATGATCATGCGAAGCAATATGACAATGATGGAGCGTGTCATAGTAAACGGAATGGTGGTAAGTTGCATGGCAATATATCTCGGAATGGCTATGGAAATTCGATAATAGGTAGGTATGGTGGCTGTTTTGAGGAAGGTATATGGTGGGTGCATGATACCAGCGAAAAGAGCGCGGTATTAGAGAGGCTAGCAATGGTGGAAGGATGAGAGTAGTGCGTATAATCCATGGACTCAACATTAGTCATAAAGAACTCATATATTTATTGTAAAAATCTACAAGTTATCAAAGCAAAGTATTACGCGCATGCTCCTAGGGGGATAGATTGGTAGGAAAAGACCATCACTCCTCCCCGACCGCCACTCATAAGGAAGACAGTCAATAAATAAATCATGCTCCGACTTCATCACATAACGGTTCACCATACATGCATGCTACGGGAATCACAAACTTTAACACAAGCATCTCTCAAATTCAAAACTACTCAACTAGTATGACTCTAATATCACCATCTTCATCTCTCAAAACAATTATCAAGCATCAAACTTCTCATAGTATTCAACACACTCATAAGAAAATTTATATTTATTTTTTTGTTTACTAATCTTGGATGCCTTTCATAATTAAAGCAAGTTACCATGCTGTTTTGTAGGACTCTCAAAATGACATAAGTTAAGCATGAGAGAACAATAGTTTTTATAAAACAAATCCACCACCGTGCTCTAAAAGATATAAGTGAAGCACTAGAGCAAAAACTACATAGCTCAAAAGATATAAGTGAAGCACATAGAGTATTCTAATAAATTCCGAATCATGTGTGTCTCTCTCAAAAGGTGTGTACAGTAAGGATGATTGTGGTAAACTAAAAAGCAAAGACTCAAATAATACAAGACGCTCCAAGCAAAACACATATCATGTGGTGAATAAAAATATAGCTCCAAGTAAAGTTACCGATGGAAGTAGACGAAAGAGGGGATGCCTTCCGGGGCATCCCCAAGCTTTGGCTTTTTGGTGTACTTAGATTATCTTGGGGTTCCATGGGAATCCCCAATCTTAGGCTCTTTCCACTCCTTGTTCCTTTGTCCATCAAATCTTTTACCCAAAACTTGAAAACTTCACAACACAAAACTTAATAGAAAATCGCGTGAGCTCCGTTAGCGAAAGAAAACAAAACACCACTTCAAGGTACTGAAGTGAACTCATTTTTTATTTATATGGGTGTTAAACCTACTGTATTCCAACTTCTCTATGGTTTATAAACAATTCTATTAGCCATAGATTCATCAAAATAAGCAAACAACACACAAAAAACAGAATCTGTCAAAAACAGAATAGTCTGTAGTAATCTGTAACTAACGAAAACTTCTGGAACTCCAAAAAATCTACCAAAATAGGATGACCTAGAAAATTTGTTTCTTGATCTTCTGCAATTGGAATCAGTATTTTATAACGTTCTGGTGATTTTTAATAATTGTTTTCATGAACAGAAAGTTTCTGGAATTTTCAGCAAGATCAAATAATTATCACCCAAGAAGATCCTATAGGTTTAACTTGGCAGAAACACTAACTAAAACACAAAACCACATCTAAACAGAAGCTAGATGGATTATTTATTACTACACAGAAGCAGAAAGCAAAAAAAACTTAAAAAATTGGGTTGCCTCCCAACAAGTGCTATCGTTTAACTCCCCTAGCTAGGCATAAAAAAAAGAATAGATCTAGGTATTGCCATCTTTGGTAGGCAATCCATAAGTGGCTCTCATAATAGATTCATAATGTAATTTAATGTTCTTTCTAGGCAAGTGTTCCATGCCTTTCCTTAATGGAAATTGGAATCTAATATTCCCTTCCTTCATATCAATAATTGCACCAATCGTTCTAAGGAAAGGTCTACCAAGAATAATAGGGCATGAAG
This sequence comes from Triticum aestivum, assembly GCF_018294505.1. Lineage (NCBI taxonomy): Eukaryota > Viridiplantae > Streptophyta > Magnoliopsida > Poales > Poaceae > Triticum > Triticum aestivum. Next base: position 603,181,701 of record NC_057803.1, read on the forward strand.
GATTGCAATATATATCAAGAACAATGAAATCTAAGGGAAAATAATTCCTATTTGCAACAATAAGAACATCATTAATTCTTTTGATAGGTTTCTTAATAGTGGAATCTGCAAGGTGCAAGTTCAAAGAACAATCATCAAAATCACAGAATCCTAGCAAATCACACAAAGTTTTTGGAATCGTGGAAACACTAGCACCCAAATCACACAAAGCATGGCATTCATGATATTTAATTTTAATTTTAATATTAGGTTCCCACTCATCATAAAGTTTTCTAGGGATAGAAACTTCCAACTCAAGTTTTTCTTCATAAGATTGCATCAAAGCATTAACGATATGTTTGGTAAAAGCTTTATGTTGACTATAAGCATGTGGAGAATTTAGCACGGATTGCAACAAGGAAATACAATCTATCAAAGAGCAATTGTCATAATTAAATTCCTTGAAATCCATAATAGTGGGTTCCTTAATATCTATGGTTTTGATCTCTTCAATCCCACTTTTACCAATTTTTGCATCAAGATCTAAAAATTCAGAATTTTTGGAACGCCTTCTAGGTAAAGGTAACTCATCTTCAGTCTCATCATTATCAAGATTCATATTGGAAAACAAAGATTCAATAGGAGACACAGCAATAACTTTTAGATCTTCATCTTTATTTTCATAGAAACTAGAAGAACACGCTTTCACAAAGCAATCTTTCTTAGCACGCATCCTAGCGGTTCTTTCTTTGCACTCATCAATGGAAATTCTCATGGCTTTGAGAGACTCATTGATATCATGCTTCGGTGGAATAGATCTAAGTTTCAAAGAATCAACATCAAGAGAAATTCTATCCATGTTCCTTGCCAATTCATCAATCCTAGGCAATTTTTCCTCAAGCAAAGCATAATTATTAGAGGAATTACTAAGATATGGCCTAGGATTAAAGTTTCTTCTATATGCGTTGTTACCAAAATTATTCCTACCAACAAAATTCACATCCATAGATTCATTATTATTCTCAATCAAAGTAGACAAAGGCATATCATTAGGATCAGAAGAAACACTCTTATTAGCAAATAATTTCATAAGCTCATCCATCTTTCCACTCAAAACATTAATTTCTTCTATCGCATGCACTTTTTTATTAGTAGATCTTTTGGTGTGCCATTGAGAATAATTAACCATAATATTATCTAGGAGTTTAGTAGCTTCTCCTAAAGTGATTTCCATAAAAGTGCCTCCTGCGGCCGAATCTAAAAGATTTCTAGAAGAAAAATTCAATCCGGCATAAATTTTTTTGTATAATCATCCAAAGATTTAAACCATGTGTAGGGCAATTACGTATCATTAATTTCATCCTCTCCCGAGCTTGTGCAACATGTTCATGATCAAGTTGGTTAAAATTCATAATATCTTTTCTAAGAGAGATGATCTTAGCGGGAGGGAAATACTTAGAGATAAAAGCATCCTTGCATTTATTCCATGACTTAATACTATTTTTAGGCAAAGAAGAAAACCAAGCTTTAGCACGATCTCTAAGGGAAAAGGGAAATAGCTTCAATTTAACAATATCATTGTCCACATCTTCCTTCTTTTGCATATCACACAAATCAACGAAGCTATTTAGATGGGTAGCGACATCTTCACTAGGAAGGCCGGTGAATTGACCTTTCATGACAAGATTCAACAAAGTAGCATTAATTTCACAAGATTCAGTATCGGTAAGAGGAGCAATCAGAGTGCTAAGAAAATCATTGTTGTTGGTATTGGTAAAGTCACACAGTTTATTATTATCTTGAGCCATAGTGACAAGCAAGCAATCCACCACACGAGCAAACAAGAAGCAAGCGAAAAATAGGCGAACGGGAAAGGGAGGGCGAATAAAACGGCAAGGGTGAAGTGGGGGAGAGGAAAACGAGAGGCAAATGGCAAATAATGTAATGCGAGGGATAAGGGTTTGTGATGGGTACTTGGTATGTCTTTACTTGACCTGACTTGGCGTAGATCTCCCTGGCAACGGTGCCAGAAATCCTTCTTGCTACCTCTTGAGCACTGCGTTGGCTTTCCCTTGAAGAGGAAAGGGTGATGTAGTAAAGTAGCATATGTATTTCCCTCAGTTTTGAGAACCAAGGTATCAATCCAGTAGGAGACCACGCACGAGCCCCTCGCACCTACACAAACAAATAAGAACCTCGCAAGCAACGCGATAAAGGGGTTGTCAATCCCTCAACGGTCACTTACGAGAGTGATATCTAATAGATATGATAAGATAATATTTTTGGTATTTTTACGATAAAGAGTAAATAAAGATGCAAAGTAAAATAAATGGGAATAGAAATAGCTAAGTGTTGGAAGATTAATATGATGGAAAATAGACCCAGGCGCCATAAGTTTCACTAGTGTCTTCTCTCAAGAGCATAAGTATTGCGGTGGGTAAACAAATTACTGTATAGCAATTGATATAATTGAGCATAGTTATGAGAATATCTAGGTATGATCATGTATATAGGCATCACGTCCGTGACAAGTAGACCGACTCCTGCCTGCATCTACTACTATTACTCGACACATCGACCGCTATCCAGCATGCATCTAGAGTATTAAGTTCATAAGAACAGAGTAATTCTTTAAGTAAGATGACACGATGTAGAGGGGTAAGCTCATGCAATATGATATAAACCCCGCCTTGTTATCCTCGATGGCAACAATACAATACGTGCCTTGCTGCCCCTGCTGTCACTAGGAAAGGACACCACAAGATTGAACCCAGAGCTAAGCACTTCTCCCATTGCAAGAACGATCAATCTAGTAGGCCAAACAAAACTGATAATTCGAAGAGACTTGCAAATATAACCAATCACACATAAAAGAATTTAGAGAAGATTCAAATATTGTTCATAGATAAACTTGATCATAGACCCACAATCATCGGTCTCAACAAACACGCCGCAAAAGAAGATTACATCGAATAGATCTCCACGAGAATCATGGAGAACTTTGTATTGAGATCCAAAGAGAGAGAAGAGGCCATCTAGCTAATAACTATGGACCCGAAGGTCTGAGGTAAACTACTCACACATCATCGGAGAGGCTATGGTGTTGATGTAGAAGCCCTCCGTGATCAATGCCCCCTCCGGTGGAGCGCCGGAAAAGGCCCCAAGATGGGATCTCACGGGTACAGAAGGTTGTGGCAGTGGAATTAGGTTTTTGGCTCCATATCTGGTAGTTTGGGGGTACGTAGGTATATATAGGAGGAAGAAGTACGTCGGTGGAGCAACATGAGCCCCATGAGGGTGGAGGGCGCGCCCAGGGTGGTTGGCGTGCCCCCCTACCTTGTGCCCTCCTGGTTGCTTTCTTGACGTAGGGTCCAAGTCCTCTGGATCATGTTCGTTCCGAAAATCACGTTCCCGAAGGTTTTATTCCGTTTGGACTCCGTTTGATATTCTTTTTCTACGAAACTCTGAAATAGGCAAAAAACAACAATTTTGGGCTGGGCCTCCGATTAATAGGTTAGTCACAAAAATAATATAAAAGTGTATAACAAAGCCCATTAATCATCCAAAACAGAATATAATATAGCATGAAGCAATCAAAAATTATAGATACATTGGAGTTGTATTAGCTTGCATGTGGGACATGCACGCGGATCTTTGTACTCACCATGGTACAATATACAATCATTCACACAAGCGTGTATCTTATGTACTTTAAGTTCCAATGGGCAAACAATTTTCTTTGCTTCATTCGTGCTTCTGCGCAGCACATTATCTTCTGGAAGAATTTCTTTGAAAAGACCTAACATCTCTGTAAGCCCTTGTTTGATAGACCGTTTCCTGCTTTAAATCTGAGAAGCGCCAGGGTGGAACTCAACCTGGAATATTTCTTTTTGCAACCTGGATACAATTCTTTCTTGGAGTCCGCATCAATGGTTGGCAGATCCTTGTACCCAATCATATCCTTTTTGGGCCCTCGAAATCTGCAATCATAGAAGCAAAATCTAGCATATCAAGATCGTCGTCATCTGCGTCATCGTCTTGGTTATCCAGTGGGCGTTTCGGCTTTCCAATGTTCCATTGGTAGGTTGACGCCTCTGCCCCGATGTTAGATTCAACATCCATGTGACACTGATCGGGGTTTGGCATCTCGCTGCCCTGGGTATCTTCATCCATGACCTCCTCTTCACCGTTTCTAGTACAACGTGTATATCCATCCATGAATCCCCTAGAGACTAGGTGCATCTGGACATCTGCAACTTCATGTGACTATGTATTGGCACAATCAATGCATGGACACAGGATGTAATCCGCATCACCAATTCTCCTCTTTGTACTTTCAGCCAAATTCATGAACTTTGTCACGCCACTGATAAAATCTACGATTTTCCGATTCTTCATCCATCGAGATCGTCCCATCTGCAGCACATGAATGGTAATTAAAAACAAAACAACAACATTAATACATGGATTAACTGCTGCCCAAAGATGTGTGCATAAATCACAAGGTTTTATTTTAATAATTACTAAGGGCGCTCCATGTTGTTATGCAGACGTGCAATGACAAAAATTAATGGCCAATCAATTTACACACGGAGTACTAGTACAACACTACCCTTAGGAATTGAATACCTTAATTAAGCCACTCACGAAAACAATACCTTAATTAATTAGCCGCTCGGCAACCTCCACCCAGCAGACAGACAAGCGCGATGCGGCAGCACGCCGAGACAGCAGGGTCGAGGAGCAAAGCTTAGTGCGGCCGCCGCCTGAAGTTCGACCTCTAGTATCCCGCCATCGACCGTGATGGATGTGATTGGGTCACACCGCTGCCAACCTCGAAGGTTGAGCTCCTCCTATCTCCTGTAGCAGACTGAGGATTGACCTCCTATGACACTGCCATCGCCCACCGACCGAGGATTGACCTCTTCTCCGGTAGCTGGTGCCTAGGGCACCACCGCCATCTCTATATGCAGAGCGGCTATTTTTTTTACGGATATCAGCAGAGCGGCTGTTTACATGGTATCTCACCATAACTCAATTATATGGACAGGGTAGTACATCACATACGGATATGTAACGGCAACCATGTCTAACCTACATTGTCTTCTCACACGGTTTGGTGCGGAAATCGTGTGTGACGTTGTAATACCTAACACACAAAAGACATGTATAAACAGTGTGTCGTATACAACATATAGTGCCATAAGTAGTTCCCGACCATTAGCTTATCTCCACAGTTTCCCCATTTCCCCCAAATCCCTACGTACCCTCCAAATTACCTCGTGTGGCGCTGACATTGGGGGAATGCGGACAAGTGGTGCTGATGATTTCGGTGCGGCTGCTCCTGCTCGTATCGCCGCCACGACGGCGGTCGCTGCCGAGCACTTGCCTAAGGTCATCAGAAGGCAGGTGTACTACGGATCCGAATCGTCCTGCCAGGTTCCAATCTATCCCGATCTATTTTAGCATGTCCAAAATATAGCTCCTTGCTGAATCCGTCCTAAATGACCCCTCCCCCCAGGAAAGCGTTTTGCCGCCGGATCCAGAGCAAGACTCTAGACTCCTGCAACACGAGTTCGACTCCGCGTTTTGCGCTACCGAGAAGTACCAACAGTTGAGTTGTGTGCACGGGCACATGATAACCCACAAGTATAGGGGATCGCAACAGTTTTCGAGGGTAGAATATTCAACCCAAATTTATTGATTCGACACAAGGGGAGCCAAAGAATATTCTCAAGTATTAGCAGTTGAGTTGTCAATTCAGCCACACCTAGATAACTTAGTATCTGCAGCAAAGTATTTAGTAGCAAAGTAATATGGAAGTAACGGTAATGGAAGCAAAAGTAATATTTTTGGGTCTTGTAGTGATTTTGACAGTAGCAATGGTAAAGTAAATAAGCGAGGAACAATATGTGAAAAGCTCGTAGGCATTGGATCGGTGAGGAGAATTATGTCGGATGCGGTTCGGCATGTAACAGTCATAACATAGGGTGACACAGAACTAGCTCCAATTCATCAATGTAATGTAGGCAAGTATTCCGAATATAGTCATATGTGCTTATGGAAAAGAACTTGCATGACACCTTTTGTCCTACCCTCCCATGGCAGCGGGGTCCTAATGGAAACTAAGGGATATTAAGGCCTCCTTTCAATAGAGTACCGGACCAGAGCATTAACACATAGTGAATACATGAACTCCTCAAACTACGGTCATCACCGGGAGTGGTCCCGATTATTGTCACTTCGGGGTTGCCGGATCATAACACATAGTAGGTGACTATAGACTTGCAAGATAGGATCAACAACTCACATATATTCATGAAAACATAATAGGTTCAGATCTGAAATCATGGCACTCGGGCCCTAGTGACAAGCATTAAGCATAGCAAAGTTATAGCAACATCAATCTCAGAACATAGTGGATACTAGGGATCAAACCCTAACAAAACTAACTCGATTACATGATAGATCTCATCCAACCCATCACTTTCCAGCAAGCCTATGATGGAATTACTCACGCACGGCAGTGAGCATCATGAAATTTGTGATGGATGATGGTTGATGATGATGATGGCGACGGATTCCCCTCTCCGGAGCCCCGAACGGACTCCAGATCAGCCCTCCCGAGAGGTTTTAGGGCTTGGAGACGGCTCCGTATCGTAAAACACGGTGAATCTTTCTCTCTGATTTTTTTTCTCCCCGAACACGAATATATGGAGTTGGAGTTGAGGTCGGTGGAGCGTTAGGGGGCCCATGGGGTAGGGGGCGCGCCCTCCACCCTCGTGGACAGGTGGTGGGCCCCCTGACGTGGATTCTTCTTCTAGTATTTTTTATATTTTCCAAAAATAAGTTCCGTGGAGTTTCAGGTCATTCCGAGAACGTTTGTTTCTGCACATAAATAACACCATGGAAAGTCTACTGAAAACAGCGTCAGTCCAGGTTAGTTCCATTCAAATTATGCAAGTTAGAGTCCAAAACAAGGGAAAAAGTGTTTGGAAAATTAGATACGACGGAGACGTATCAACTCCCCCAAGCTTAAACCTTTCCTTGTCCTCAAGCAATTCAGTTGATAAGCTAAAAGTGATAAAGAAAAACTTTTACAAACTCCGTTTGCTCTTGTTGTTGTAAATATGTAAAGCCAACATTCAAGTTTTCAACAAATATTATGACTAACCATATTCACAATAACATTTAGGTCTCATGTTTAATCATGTCAATGGCATAATCAACTAGCGAGCAATAATAATAAATCACGGATGATAACAATTTCTCAAAACAATCATGATATGATATAACAAGATGATATCTTGCTAGCCCTTTCTGAGACCGCAAAACATAAACGCAGAGCACCTTTAAAGATCAAGGCCTGACTAAAGATTGTAATTCATGGTAAAAGAGATCCAATCATAGGCCCTGTTTGTTTGTGTTTTTGCTTCTGCTTTTGCAGCTTTTCCACTTTGGCCAAAAAGCTATAAAAGATCCTAAAAAGGTGCTTTTGGAGCTTTTATGGCTTTTTTGGAGCTCAAGTGGGTTATATTGATTCACCAAAAGCCAAAAAAGCTTCAAAAGCACCTATTTAGGAGATTTTATGGCTTTTTGGCCAAAGTGGAAAAGCTGCAAAAGTAGAAGCGAAAGCCCAAACAAACAGGGCCATAGTCATACCCAAATAAATTAACACTAATGGATGCAAATGACAGCTGCGCTCTCCAGCTAGTGCTTTTTAATAAGAATGTGATGACTCAACATAAAAGTAAACATATAGGCCCTTCGGAGAGGGAAGCAGGGATTTGTAGAGGTGCCAGAGCTCGATTTCAAAGTAGAGATAAATAATATTTTGAGCGGTATACTTTCATTGTCAACATAACAACCAAGAGATGGCGATATCTTCCATGCTACACACATTATAGGCGGTTCCCAAACAGAATGGTAAAGTTTATACTCCCCCTCCACCAACAAGCATCAATCCATGGCTTGATCGAAACAACAACTGCCTCCAACTAGCAATAGCCTCAGGGGCATCCCGGTGACTAGCCATTTTCTTGTGAGTGAGGAGCAGAGTCTGTCAGAGTAAATGACCATGGGTAGCCTAGCCGGCTTCCCCTGGTTCTTTAGAAAAATTATAGGCCGATTGAGCCTCTAAGCGTCCAAGACGTGGGGCCACCTTCCCCCAGCTGGCTACCTCTCAGGCCGGCTGCGCAAAGGCGGCCCAGCCCTGAAATGCTTGAGAAACAAGACCACGAGGAGGCCGACTCCAAGAAGCCGGCCATGAGATGGCTGACTCCCAGGAGCCAGTCCCTCAACAGGCGGCCAAGATCGTGCCCTCAGAGTCTGCACCCACATAACGGCGACAAGACGGGGCGTGGCTACAGTGAAGCCTGCCACCCCCGAATCCCGGGGCACGCATGGCCACAGTGTGTCGTACGGGGTGGCCATCACCTGTCCGGCGCGGCACTGTTGCCACGTTGATCATGACGTCACTCACGGCGGGCGGTCCGTACGACCCGTGGGTGGCGGGCCCCCTCAGTCAGGGAGACCCCAAAGGCGGCCAGGCTTCCCACAGTCGGCCTAGGGTACAGCCGGCTCCCAATAGCCGGCCAGCTCTCTCCCTCGAAGGAGGTGCCTCATTAAGGAGATAAGACAAGGTAAGGCTACAGTGATGAGCCGCCTCGCGGCGGCACTGTAGCCATGCTTACCACGACAAAGCCCTCATCACCAGAGGCAAGGCAACAGTAACCAGCCTCCGACAAAACTCCCGAGCGGTGGGGCCGGCCTATCGACCAGAGGGCCGGCAGCCGGCGGTGCCTACCAGGCGGCGGGCCCATCGGTCGGCGGAGAAGTCGGCCAGCGTAGACACAGATGGCTGGGGCCTGCGCCCAGCCGGATTACCATTGTAACCCTGGGAGGTAGGCCTATATAAACCCCCCAGGGCACCCATGCAAGGGGAATCTCTCTCTGGATAGTATTTAGAAACAACACCGAGAGGAGGAGCAGGAAAGCCTTGCCCCTCTTCATCCTTTCACCAAACAGGTCAAGGAGCCTCTTGTAGCTACTTGCCAATCTAGTGACCATGCGGAGACCCCGGAGAGCAGCAGAGCGTCAGCCGGCGTGCATGTCTTCGCTTTATCCTGTTTCCAGGCACCGGCGATGTTTTATTGGCTCCCACAATGATAAGCCACCCGTTGGCATATGTGGCACCAACCACCCGACATTTGGCGCCCACCATGGGGCTAGGTGCACCGTCGTCCGGAGACCTGCTCTGGACGGGAACCCTCTTCCTCCCAGCGTGCATAGCCAGCCCGGCTCGCCCGATGGCGCTTGCCCCGACGCGCTGCAAGGCGTCGCTGACGCATGCGCGGCGAGCTGCCTCGCCGATCTTCTTGGCGAGGCTCGCATCTCTGACGAGCCCGCATCCGACGCGGGCACATGCTGCCCCGAAAGCCACCTCGTCAGCCTCCTAGACCAACTCCACGTCTCCGGCGAGTTGGCTGCGGACTTGGAGTCGGTTGGCTCCACCGACCCGATGCTTTTGGATTTTGACACCTTCCCGTCCAACGTGGTAATCATCAATGACCCTCTTCCTCGAGCCGACAGCAGCGGTAGCACCATCACCGAGGTACTGGTCATCAGCCACGACGCTGCCTCTGGCGAAAACGCCCGCGACGCCTTGCAGGCGGCGCTGCATGACCTAGCCGCCCCCATCCCGGCTGACGCCGACGCCCAGACACTGGAGGCGCACCACCTCGCCCTCATTGCGGAGGGCCAGAAGCTAGCCTCCATGAGACGCCTCACCGAGGTTCATCAGCGCGAAGTCGACCGCGCCGCCTTCGGCACACCGCCTCCCGACGGGCCGAGCCGTGTCGGTATCATCAAGAAACGCGGTGCAGCTATCGCTTGCCCGCTGGGAGCAGATCGCCCAGTCTATGCCACGCCTCTCGAGAACCTACGCGCTGCCCAGGCGGCTGTAGACGAGCTGGACGGACTGAGGGCTGACGAGCTCCCCTACATGACCAGATGCATCCAGCAGCTTACCGATGTGGCCATAGAGCGGCATGAAGCCGGTGCCCGCACCGAAAGTCCTCCCCCGCACCGAAAGTACGGTGCGACGTCCCGAACGACGACAGCGGGAACACCCGCACAAGGAAAGAAAAGGAGCCGGCTGCCAGCCGCAGCCAGACTCGAAACTCCATCGAGCGTGATGCAGAAGGCCGTCCTCGAGCTGTGGAATGGCGGGGCGATCCGCCCCCTCCTCCGCATTGTGGGGAGAGATACCCCACTCTGCCGCCTGTCACGCATCCGACTCTCAGCGGCCGACTGGATCGCCGTGAAGGAGTCGGCGAGAATGACGCCCGCCACCGAATCGACCGCCTAGCACGATCCCTGGCTCTGGAAAAAGAAGATGATGTCGGCCCGCCCTGCTTTGGCCCCCGCATCCGCGACGAACCCTTCCCTAAAGGGTTCTCGCTCCCAAGAGACACGCCCAAGTACAACGGCTCCGTGAAGCCGGAAGACTGGTTGATGGACTACTCCACTGCGGTTAGCATCGCGAATGGCAACAGGCGCGTTGCTGTGAAGTATGTTCCCCTCATGCTCCAAGGCACGGCGCGTACCTGGCTCAACAGCCTCAAGCCTTACAGTGTCAACAGCTGGCTGGACTTCACAGAAACCTTCATCCGCAACTTCACCAGCTCCTACAAGCGGGCTCCTAAGCCCCGACAGCTCTCCTTGTGTGTGCAAGGGCCCAGTGAATCAACCCGCGATTACCTCACGCGTTGGGCCGAGCTCCGCAACTCCTGCGAAGGGGTGCACGAGGTTCAAGCTATAGAGTAATTCACCGCCGGGTGCCGAGAAGGCACCCTCCTCAAGCACCGACTCCTCTGCGACGAGCCGACTACCCTCGACGAGCTAATGATCATAGCTGACAAATACGCCACGGCCGATTCCTCAATGAAGATAGAGCTTCGAGTAGACACCTTTGGGAAGGTACCCGCTCCGAGTCCCAAGACGCCGATAGGAGACTCCAGCCGACGCTCGTACCAGAACGACCACAAGCGCAAGGCTCCCCCGCCGCCTCCCATCAGTCGGCTGGTGGCCATCACCGAAGACGAACAACCAGAAGGGCGGACCACGCCCAAGAAGCAGAAGGGCAACAGGCCGGCTTGGCAGCCGGCTTTCTCCTACGAGCAAGCACTTGATGCCCCCTGCAAGTTTCACAGCGGCGCGAAGCCTTCAAACCACACAACCCGAAAGTGCCACTGGCTCACGCGGATCTCTAAGGGCGAGGGGATAGCGCCGCTTCCGCCTGCTGGTCAGCCGCCTCCGGCCCCTCCGCAGCCGGCTGCTCGACCGGCAGTCAGGGCTGTTCAAGACGAATTCCCCGACGAGCATGCTGCCTACGTCATCTTTACGAGCCTACCAGAAGATCGGCGTAGCCGGCGCCGACAACATCAAGAAGTCAACGCAGTTGCCTCCAACAACCCCGAGTTCATGCACTGGTCAGAAAGGCCTATCAGCTGGAGCCGGACTGATCACCCAGAGGTGATGCAGTCCGCCGGCTCTTACACATTGGTTTTGGATGCCACCCTCGCAACAGAAAGGCGAGCCGCCAGTTTTTCCCGCGTGCTGATAGATGGTGGGAGCAGCATCAACATCCTATACCGTGACACCATGGAGAAGCTGAGCATCAAGACGAAGCAGCTCATGCCTAGTCGGACTGTGTTCCATGGCATCGTGCCCGGCCTATCCTGCTCCCCAATCGGCAAGATCAAGATAGATGTCCTCTTCGGGGACAAGGATCATTTCCGCCGAGAGGCGGTGTGGTTTGAGGTAGTGGATCTGGAGAGCCCTTACCACGCATTGCTTGGCCGACCTGCCCTGGCCAAGTTCATGGTTGTACCCCACTATGCCTACGTCAAGATGAAGATACCGAGTTCCAAGGGCATCATCACCATAGCCGGAGACTACAAGAAGTCCTCCGAGTGTGCGGCAGCCAGCAGCCGGCTGGCCGAGTCCCTCGTGATTGCTGAAGAGAAGAAGATACTGGACCGAGTTGTGGCTATGGCCGGCAAACAGCCGACCCTGTCCCCCAACCCCAAGGAGTGTGATGCCCAAGGTTCTTTCCAGCCGGCCAAAGAAACAAAGAAGGTACCTCTGGACCCGGAGCACCCAGAAAGGTTTGCCACCATCGGGGCAAACCTGGACAGCAAATAGGATGGCGAGCTCGCCGATTTCCTCCGTGAGAATCGGGACATCTTCGCATGGTCCCCCAAGGACATGCCGGGTGTTCCAAAGGAATTCGCCGAGCACAAGCTACATGTCCGAGAAGGTGCAAAACCAGTCAAACAGCCCCTCCGCTGACTGTTAGAAGAGAAGAGAAGGATTGTAGGAGAAGAGATAGCCCGGCTTCTGGCAGCCGGCTTCATTATGGAAGTTTTCTTTCCAGAATGGCTTGCCAACCCGGTCCTCGTGCTGAAGAAAAATAACAAATGGCGCATGTGTATAGACTACACCAGCCTCAACAAACCCTGCCCGAAAGATCCCTTCGCCTTGCCAAGGATTGATCAAGTAATAGACTCCACAGCCGGATGCGAGCTGTTGAGCTTCTTGGATGCTTACTCAGGCTACCACTAGATAAAGTTGGATCCTGTTGACCGCCTGAAAACCGCCTTCATCACACCATTCGGAGCCTTCTGCTACCTGACTATGACATTCGGCTTGAGAAATGCCGGTGCCACTCTTCAGCGTTGCATGCAGAAGTGCCTCCTCAAGCAGCTCGGCAGAAATATCCACGTCTATGCAGACGATATTGTGTTGAAGACGGAGAAGCGCGGCACCTTGCTGATAGATCTCAGAGAGACATTTGAAAACGTGCGCTGATTTCAAATCAAGCTCAACCCCAAGAAATGTGTGTTCGGAGTACCAGCCGGCCAGCTTCTAGGCTTCCTGGTCTCCGAACGCGGCATCGAGTGCAACTCGATGAAGATCAAGGCCATAGAGAGAATGGAGATTCCCACCAAGCTGCGGGACGTCCAGAAGTTCACCAGACGCTTGGCTTCCCTGAACCGCTTCATCAGCCGGCTCGGGGAGAAAGCTCTCCCCCTCTACCGACTCATGAAGAAGTTGGCTCATTTCGAGTGGAACGACCAGGCGGACCAAGCCTTCCACGAGCTAAAGAAGATGCTGACCACGCCGCCTGTCTTGGCGGCACTGACTGAAAAAGAGCCCATGCTCCTTTACATTGCCGCTACTAGCCGGGTGGTCAGCACAGTCATCGTGGTCCAGCGCCTAGAAGAAGGCCGAGTTCAGCTGGTCCAGAGGCTGGTGTATTATTTAAGCAAAGTGTTATCCACCTTGAAGCAGAACTACCCACACTACCAGAAGATGTGCTACAGTGTGTACTTCGCTGCCAAGAAGCTCAAGCCCTACTTCTAAGAGCACCCCATCATGGTCGTATGTACTGCCCCGCTCGCCGAGATCATAGGCAGCCGGGATGCATCCGGCCGAGTGGCAAAATCGGCCATTGAGTTGGCTCCCTACACGATCTTCTACCAGCCCCGCACCGCCATTAAATCCCAAGCACTGGCCAACTTCCTCTTCGACTGGGCCGAAACCCAGTACCTGCCACCGGCCCCCGACTCCACTTATTGGCGGATGCACATCGATGGGTCCAAGATGCACACCGGCTTGGGAGCCGGCATCATCCTCACCTCCCCCAAAGGCGACAAGCTCAAGTACACATTGCAAATTCATTTTGCTGCCTCCAACAATGTGGCCGAGTACGAGGCTCTCATACACGGGCTCCGGCTAGCCAAGGAGCTCGGCATCCGCCGGATCCTGTGCTATGGCGACTCGGATTTGGTGGTCCAGCAGTCATCTGGCGACTGGGACACCAAGGACGCGAACATGGCGAGCTACCGCTTCCTCGTTCAGTAAATCAGTGGATATTTTGAAGGATGCGAGTTCCTTCATGTACCACACGCCGACAACATGCAAGCAGATGCTCTGGCACGAATAGGCTCCACCCGGCAAGCTATTCCAGCCGACGTTTCTCTCCACCACCTCCTCAAGCCGTCTATCAAGCCGTCTCCAGAATCTGATTCTATCTTCGTGTCGCCTGACCCCGACACAGTCGGATCCAACTTGGGGAAACAAGTAGGCGGCTCGAGGACTTCGACAGGCGGCCCGAGGACTGCAGTAGTCGCACCCGGCTCGGGGACTTCGACAGGCGGCCGGGGACTGCCGTAGTCGCACCCGGCTCGGGGACTTCGGAACTTGGTCCGGGGGCTACTGCAGCCGGCCCGGGGACTGCATCGACACAGCAGGCGGTGGCCGACTCCAACTCTTCACCACCCAACCCACCCGCCCTGCTCACAGTAGCAGTTCTGAGAATAGAAGAAGTGCAACCCCATCATGGCCCAGCCCATCCTCAACTTCTTAGTAAACAAAGAGTTGCCAACCGACGAAATCTCGGCAAGACAAGTTCAACGCCGAGCCGGAGCATACACAATAGTAAACCAAGAGCTTGTTAGGCGCAGTGTCACTGGAGTCTTCCAGCACTGCGTCGAGCCAGAGAAGGGCATAGCAATCCTCAAAGACATCCACCAAGGCGAATGCGGCCACCATGCGGCCTCACGATCACTCGTCGCCAAAGCTTTTCACCATGGATTCTTCTGGCCGACTACTGTGGATGACGCCAAGTAGCTAGTCAAACATTGCAGAGGGTGCCAAGTTTTCAGTTCCAAGCAACATCTGCCGGCTTCCGCACTCAAGACCATCCCCCTCACCTGGCCCTTTGCCGTCTGGGGGCTGGACATGGTGGGCCCATTCAAGACGGCACGCGACGGCATGACACATCTGCTCGTCGATGTGGACAAATTTACCAAGTGGATCAAAGCAAAGACAATCAAGAAGCTGAATGGGCCGACTGCCATAACGTTCATCGCAGATATCACAACCCGGTACGGCATACAGCACAGCATCATCACCGACAATGGTACAAATTCTGCAAAGGGAGCACTGGCACATTTCTGCGCAACACATGGCATCCGGCTGACCTAGCGTCCGTCGCCCACCCGCAGTCAAACGGCCAGGTCGAGCGAGAAAACACCCTCATCCTCTCCGGCATCAAGCCCCGACTGGTCGTGCCACTGGAGCATTCGGCCGGCTATTGGCTAGACGAGCTGTCGACTGTCCTCTGGAGTTTGCGCACTACCCCAAACAAGTCAACCAGCTTCATCCCAACTGACATCGAGTTTGACTCACCTCGGGTCACCATGTACACGGAGGCGGAGGCCAAGGAAGCACGTGAAGACGGTGTCGACCTGCTGGAAGAGGGCCGGCTGTTAGCCCTCAGCCGGTCCGCCATCTATCAGCAGGGTTTGCGCCACTACCACAGCCGGAAAGTCAAGCCAAGATCCTTCCAAGAGGGCGATCTTGTGCTCCGGCTGATCTAGCGAACAGCCGGCCAGCACAAGCTCTTAGCCCCTTGGGAGGGCCCCTTCGTCATCAGCAAAGCTGTAGGCAACGACTCCTACTAGCTAATCGACGCGCAGAAGCTGAAGGCACGCAAGAGAGATGATTCCGGCAAGGAGTCGGAACGACCATGGAACGCCAATCTCCTCCGAAGATTTTACAGTTAAAAAGCAGTATGTATCATGCTAACTTTTGTACTAAGTACGAGACAAAGGGTCTCCCGAGGAACACTCGGGGACTACCCTCCTTTATCTATGGATGATGGGTATCATGCCTATGAATATGTTACTACATTTGTTTTTTCGTCCGGCACCAGGCCTGACCAGTCGGCCCGGGGACTCGCCGCCTTAAGTTATATATAAAGTTCTGCCTGCAGTCAGACAAGTAGTGTGCCGGCACCCAAGCCCCCTCTAGCCAAAAGTCGCAGCTCGAAGAATCGACTGTCCGACTGGCAGGAGCCAAGGGCAGGAAAGGATGCCCACACAAAAAATTGCTAAGGACCAACGAACTTATATAACGCGAGCCGGCCTCCCGCCCCGCCAGCCGGCTGGCCGGCTCCCCGTTCACCTTGCTGCAATCTAAGAAAGCTCGAGTACTTGCCTTCCCAAAGCAACCAAGTCCTTCTCCAGCCACAGACTATAGAGCAGTTGTCCGCCGGGAAGGCAGCGGCCAAGGAAAGGCGACAAAGGAAAAAAGCCAAAAGGATGAAAAGCAAACATGAACGGAAGCCAAACACATGCATAATATTTACACAAAAGACCTTCGAAAGGCCAGCATTCAACATAGTCTGAATACACCCCCAGTGGGTGGAACTGCGCAAATTTAAAGATTGTTCAAAAGAGTAACAAGCAGGAAAGCAAGGACGGCGGATCAAGCCAGGGGAACGACAGGCGAGTTGGGCAGGTTGGTGGAGTTGGCGGTGCCGGCTGGAGGAGTGACCAGCTGGTGAGTCTCGACATCGTTGCTAGAGGCACGATCAGGCTGAGGCGGGCTGGTCGCTTCACTATCCGGCGCAGCGTCTTCACCATCCTCTCCCTCTTCCCCTTCGCCCTCATCACTAGAGGAAATCTCCTCCGCCGAGTCCTCACCTTTGGCCGGGTTCAGCCCGAACCACTCCTCCGACTGAGCGACGCCTGCGTCATCCACCTCAGGGGCAAAGGCGCTAGTGTCGATGTACTCGGTGATCACCGAGGCGCACTGGATGATAGCCGGCCACACCGCCTCCAGCTCCTCGTCAGCCTCCTGCTGCCAGGTGCTCAGCTGGTCCAAGTTCAGCCCAGGATACCAAGCTCGGACAAACTCCAGTGCCCGCCCAACGCCGGACCGGTCCGCTGACGCCTTCCAAGCCTCGAAGCGGCCGACTGTGACCTCCAGCCAGTCGACGGTCTTAATTGGGGTGCGCGGGATCACCTCGCTGGGCCAGAGGGCGGCCAGCACTTGTGCCCCGGGGCGCTGAAGATGGCGGAGCATGCAGTGGGCCGACTGCAGGTGGGCTTGAAGCGCCAGAAGCTGCTCCTCAAGCGACTGGCTGGCACCCGGTGCGACCTCGGCCCCTGCCCGCCGTCGCGCGTCGCGGTAGGCCTCGATGGCTTGAGTAGCGGTAGCAGAGTAACCAAGAAAGTAATCTGCACAAAGAAGAAAGCAGTGGCACAAAGTCAAAAGATGAACCAGATAGTAGGAGGTAGGCAAAGAAACGACGAAGAAGGCGGCTGCCATCGATTAAGTCTTCTACCCGGCTGTAGCCTTGACTCAGTGCCTGCCTGGCCTCGGCCCAGTTCACCGCCTCGGTCTCGTATTCGGCTTTGAGGGCGGCCTCGCTGTCCTGCGCCGCCTTCAGGGCCGCCTTGTGGTCGGCCAGCTTCTTGGCTAGGCGGTCACGCTCTTGAGCCAGGGCGGCGCACTCGGCCTCCTTGGCGCGAAGGGCGGTCTGGGCTCCGCTCAGCTGGCTCCTCAAGTCAGCATTGGCCCCTGCAGATATGAAGAAAGAAGTCGTTAGGAAAAGATCCGACCCGACTACTCAGCAGTCGGCCTGAATCTCGGGGACTACACCCAGTGGGTGCACTGACGCGCCCCCACTTGAGACAAAGGATGAACTACTTACTCCGGCTCTCGGTCAGATCGGTGGTTTTCTGATTCAACTCCTGGGCCTCAGAGTTGAAGGCATCCGCGTGGAGGTTATGATACTCCTGCAGACAAGATAAGTGATACAAGTAAGAACAAGACGACAATTAGAGTCTACCAAGAAGTTCCAAGTCGCCTGCTCAGCAGCCGGCTCGGAACTCGGGGACTGCACCCAGTGGGTGCGCTGACGCGCCCCACGGAAGAAATCAGGAGCAATGAACGAAAAACGAAAGGACTCACCCGGATCACCGTTTTCGTCGTGAGAAATTCTGGGTGTATTGCTTCAGCACGGTAGCTTGGGCCTGAAGCCGGTTCCGGACGTCCTGCGCCACCACGTTCAGCACGGCCGTCCCACCGCCCGGCGTCCACCCGGACGAGCTATCGCTAGCCGCTTCCAGGTCCTGGGCCGATGGGCCGGCGCCAGCGGTGTTGTGCGGATCTTGCGCTTAAGTCGCCTTCTCCGCGCGCCGACGGGACGGCGACAGGACCACAAGGTCCGCCCCGACAGTCGGCTCACCTCCGGTCGGCTGCGCGGGTGGCGCGTCGGGCCGGCTACCTTGGCCCTTTCCAGCCGGCGGCGTCGGTTCCGCCTCCTTCCCCTTCGCCGGCTGGCCGCGGCCGGTCTCCTCCGTCGGGGGCAATGGAATGTCGGGTGCCGCAGCGCGAAGGGGATGACGAGCAGCGGAGGCTGGTTCCGCTGGGCCTCCGCCTCCTCCTCCGTGGCTGTGGCCTCCACCTGGGCCTTGGCAGCCGCGTCGGCCCGTGCCTTCACCGACTTCTCCCTCGCCTCCCGAGCCGCCCTCCGCTACTCCGCCTCCCGTTACTCCCGCGCTTCCCGCGCGTTTCGCTCCGTCGCCTCTAGGAGATCGGCGCGGGGATCCACACGGCGGGAGCTTGAGGACCCTCCCGCGGGTCCGACTACGGAGGCGGCAGGGGCCCGTTCAAGAGAAACAGGGGCCATGTTTGATAAGTCAAGAAGAAGGCTTAGAAAGATATCAACTGAACAAGAAAAGAAAGGCGTAAGAAAAATAACACTTACGCTGAAACCGACCGCGGCTGCTTCATCACCTTGCGGAAGCGGGCCGCCTCATCCCGCTTGGTCGCCGCCGCGGTACTCTTGGGCTTCTTTGGCCGATTGCCGAAGTGGGTCGACGCGGCCCAGTGTTTCTGCGCGCCGCCATGGGGAGCCGGCGCAGCGGATGGGCCCGCGCTTTGATGATCGGGCGCCGGCTGAGGCACGGAACAACTTCGGCCTCGGCATCATCCGGCTAATCCTCGAAGGCGGCCCCGAGCCCAGAGCCGCCTACCTCACCGCCCTCCCCTGCGACGTCTTCTTCCATGGCGGCTGCCCCCAGGTCCGGGTCATCAACATCGTCCATCGTGCGGTCAAGGAGGAACTGGCGTTCCACCCCCGCAGCCTCGGTTGCCAGTGGAAGCATAGGATTCTGCCAAAAACAGACCGACTGGTCAGGAGTCGGCCATCATGAACCCGGCTACAAGGAAAGAAGAAAAGAAGAGAAACATACTACCGGTGGAGGATTGGTGCGAGAGTACGGCACTCCTTAGTGAGCTTGCAGTTGGAAATATAGTTCACCATGTAAGACACCTCGGCATGAGGCATCTCCTTGGTGCTTAGCCAGCACGGGTCGAAGCGGCCGCTCATCTGGCAGATCATATGAGGTCGGCCCTGGAGCGGGAGCACCCGACGCTCCATGAAGATGGCCACCAGGTCAGACCCAAGCAGACCCTCCGACTGGATCATCACCCGGAGCCGTGCAACGGAGGCAGCCCCACCCTGAGACAGCGACCTGGCCCGGAAGGACCATGAGGGCTGCCTCCCAGCCGGCGGGCCGGCTAGGTAAGCCGGCAGATTGATGAAGTCGCCTTGAGGAGCGATGTTCTTCATGTAGAAGTAGGATTTCTGCCAGAGCTTCACCGACTGTATCAGCGGGATGGACGGAAACGGGTTGTTGTCGCTCATCCTCCGCATGGCGATGAAGGCACCGCATGGGGCGGGCACTGGAAGAATTCTCCCCATAGTTCGAGGGTGGGGAGGACACCAAGAAAACCCTCGCAGAGGGCGATGAAGGCCGACAACAGCATCACCGCGTTCGGAGTAAGGTGATGCGGCTGGAGATGATAAAATTCGAGGAAGGAGCGCAGGAACCCGCTCGCCGGCAGGCCGAAGCCGCGCAGGCAGTGTGAGCGGAAGATTACCCGCTCGTCCTCCTCTGACACCGGGAAGATCTCCCTCTCTGGCGCAAGGCGGACCCGCACGAAATCCGCGCCCGGTAGCCGCCGCGTCCGACGGAGGAAGTCGACGTGGTCGTCGTGGACGTTGGAGCCGTCCCAGGAGCTCAACAACACCATTGGGACAGCGCGGCAATGAGAAAGGTGCGGCGAAAGAAAGGCGCGCGACCCAACTACTACGAAGCGACGGCAAGCCAAGAAGATTGGCAGGAAGGCCGAGCGGCGGCGGGTAGCTGTGGCGGCGGAGAGGAGGAAGAAGAAGGAGGGGGCAGAGCGAGGGAGAGCGCGCGAGTGTCTGGCGCTCCCCTCCTCTCCCCCTACTTATAGCCTCGTGCGACGAAGCCGAGGAGGCAGGGCGTGGGGGACGTGGGATTAACTGCACCCACTCCCCACGCCCCGCGATTATTGCGCCTTCACGGCGTGAGGAAACCGCCGCTGGGGGGCGCGCGGTCCAACCGGGCCGCAGAAGATCCACGCGTGGGCCGAGGCCCTGTAGTGGCGGGCCCCGGACTGCGGCGGCGTCCCATCGCGCGTGTGAGCTGGCAGGCCCCTCCAGCCGTAGGGTGCCACGTGGCGCGCAGGCGACGAACGGTCAGCTCGCACCCTGACTCGGAGTAAATGACCACGGGTAGCCTAGCCGGCTTCCCCTGGTTCTTCAGAAAAATTATAGGCCGATTGAGCCTCTAAGTGTCCAAGACGTGGGGCCACCTTCCCCCAGCTGGCTACCTCTTAGGCCCGTTGCGCAAAGGCGGCCCAGCCCTAAAATCCTTGAGAAACAAGACCACGAGGAGGCCGACTCCAACAAGCCGACCATGAGAAGGCCGACTTCCAGGAGCCAGCCCCTCAACAGGCAGCCAAGATCGTGCCCTCAGAGTCTGCACCCACATAACGGCGATAAGACGGGGCGTGGCTACAGTGAAGCCTGCCACCCCCGAATCCCGGGGCACGCATGGCCACAGTGCGTCGTACGGGGCGGCCATCACCCGTCCGGCGTGGCACTGTTTCCACGTTGATCATGACGTCACCCACGACAGGCGGTCAGTATGACCCGTGGGTGGCGGGCCCCCTCAGTCAGGGAGACCCCAAAGGCGGACATGCTTCCCGCAGTCGGCCTGGGGTACGGCCGGCTCCCAATAGCAGGCCAACTCTCTCCCTCGAAGGAGGTGCCTCTTTAAGGAGATAAGACAAGGTAAGGCTACAGTGATGAGCCGCCTCGCGGCGGCACTTTAGCCACGCTTACCACGACAAAGCCCTCATCACCAGAGGCAAGGAAACAGTAACCGGTCTCCGACAAAACTCCCGAGCGGTGGGGCCGACCTGTCGACCAGAGGGCCGGCAGTCGGCAGGGCCTACCAGGCGGCGGGCCCATCGGTTGGCGGAGAAGCCAGCCAGCATAGACACAGACGGCTGGGTCCCGCGCCCAGCCGGATTACCATTGTACCCCTGGGGGTAGGCCTATATAAACCCCCCAGGGCACCCATGCAAGGGGAATCTCTCTCTGGATAGTTTTTAGACACCGCAACAAGAGGAGGAGCAGGCAAGCCTTGCCCCTCTTCATCCTTTCACCAAACAGCTCAAGGAGCCTCTTGTAGCTACTTGCCAATCTAGTGACCATGTGGAGACCCCACAGAGCAGCAGTAGGGGTGTTATCTCCACGGAGAGCCCTGAAGCTGGGTAAGATCCGCCGGCGTGCATGTCTTCGCCTTATCCCGTTTCCAGGCACCGGCGATGTTTTATTGGCTCCCACAATGATAAGCCACCCATTGGCATATGTCGCACCAACCACCCGACAGAGTCCACTCCTCTTGAGAATAACCCGCCTAACATGGAAGATACGGACAACCCTAGTTGATACATGAGCTATTCGAGCATAGAAAACAAAATTTCATTTGAAGGTTTAGAGTTTGGCACATACAAATTTACTTGGAACGGCAGGTAGATACCGTATATAGGAAGGTATAGTGGACCCATGTGGAATAACTTTCGGGTTTAATGGATTGGATGCACAAGAAGTATTCCCGCTTAGTACAAGTGAAGGATAGCAAAAGACTGGAAGCGACCAACTAGAGAGCGACAATAGTCATGAACATGCATTAAAATTGATAAACATTGAGTGCAAGCATGAGTAGGATATAATCCACCATGAACATAAATATCGTGAAGGCTATGTTGATTTGTTTCAACTACATGTGTGAACATGTGCCAAGTCAAGTCACTTAAATCATTCAAAGGAGGATACCACCCTATCATACCACATCACAACCATTTTAATAGCATGTTGGCACGCAAGGTAAACCATTATAAACTCCTAGCTAATTAAGCATGGCATAAGCAACTATAATCTCTAATTGTCATTGCAAACATGTTTATTCATAATAGGCTGAATCAGGAACGATGATCTAATCATATTTACAAAAACAAGAGAGGTCGAGTTCATACCAGCATTTCTCATCTCAGTCAGTCCATCATATATCGTCATAATTGCCTTTCACTTGCACAACCGAACGATGTGAATAATATTAAGAGTGCATGTGCATTGGACTAAGCTGGAATTT
Organism: Triticum aestivum; assembly: GCF_018294505.1. Lineage (NCBI taxonomy): Eukaryota > Viridiplantae > Streptophyta > Magnoliopsida > Poales > Poaceae > Triticum > Triticum aestivum. Next base: position 603,204,074 of record NC_057803.1, read on the forward strand.
GCAAGCATTAAATAAACAGGAGAAGACAAGGTAATATGGGCTCCTGGTTAAATCAACAATAATGCATATAAGAGCGACTTCAACAATTTAATCATGGTCATCTCCTATCGACCCCCAAAGAAAAGAAAAGAAATAAAACTATTTACACGGGAAAGCACCCAACAAGCAAAAGAAGAACGGGAAATCTTTTTGGGTTTTCTTTTAATTATTACTACTACAGCAAGAAAATAAACTAACTAAAAGCTATTACTAATTTTTTGGTATTTCTTAAGGTTTAACAAACACACAAGAAGAAAACAAGAAAAAGAAAATAAACGAGCATGGATATTACAGTGAAAGAGTATGAGCACCGACATCTAGCAATGAGTGTGTGAACATAAATGTAATGTTGGTGAGAAATACGTACTCCCCCAAGCTTAGGCTTTTGGCCTAACTTGGTTTATTACCACGGATGGCCTGGCGGATATCCATAGTTGTAGTCGAGGTCGTAATGAGATGAAGAAGCCCCTGACTGCCACTGGTTAGCAATCATCTCCGGATCCCACTGGTAGTCCGACTGTCGTGGAGGATCAAATTGTGGCTCCGGGTCTGACTCTGTAGCTGTTGTAGGGTTTCGGTAGGCGTAGATGGCCGCCAACGGAACTAGATACGGGCCTGCAGATAAATCAAACAAGGAAGGAGCAGGCAAGGTAATAGTCTCAGGGTGATGTTTATCAAAAACAATTTATATTTAAGCGCCCCTTCCTTATTGTAACAATAAAATCATGCGCTACCATACTCTTATAATCTAGATAAACAGTGGGCAGGAATTTTTCTTCTTTTTCATAGTGCCTAATAGGTATGTTATAGTGTGCGGTAAGGCGTGAAGCGTAAATACCTCCAAAGATGGGGCCCTTTGTACGGTTCAAACTTAATCGTTTAGCAATAATACCGCCGATACAAATAGAGTTTATCATAGAATAAACCATGGAACAAAATGATGATATCAGGAACACTAAGGTTTCCATAGTTTCTGCGACCAATTAAGCATCATCTAGCAAATATTGCAAAGTAGTGTAAAATAGGAAAATGTATGCTAGTGATTCTTGCATCGGAAACCTTCCTAGTTTCCCCTACAGTAATAGTGTCAATAAATCCGTCCACATCTTTACGGTGTGGTTCCTCTAAACTACCCTTAAAAGGTATTTTGCAAACCTTGCAAAATTCATCTAGTGACATCTTCTTAACCACATCATATAAATGAAACTCTACTGAAGGAGGTGATTTCTTAGGATAATAGTAGAAGTTTTGCACAAAAGTATTGGTGAGTAAGAGATACTTTTCGCGTTGGTCGCAGAGGAAGTCGGTGAGGCCTGCATTCTCAGCCAATTCATAGAAATCATCATAAATCCCGGCTTCTCTCAATAAATCATCGGAAGGCTATTCACACGGCCAAACCTCCGTGGTGCGAGCCAGATTATATTTGGGCCTCTGTGCTTCTTCATTTTGCTTTTCCTTCGAGCTTCGGCCCCACAAAAATCTCTTCATTATTTTCTGAAAAATTCTAAAATTTCTAGTAACTTCAAATAAAAGTGAACCAAACTCAACAAAATTGATAGCAACTACCCCTACAATTTCCTAGGGCCTATATCATGCATTAGAACTACTTGGAACCATATAAATTTGAAATGCAAGCTCAAGAACATGGTAACCTAGGCAGCACAAATTTCCAATGAATACAGCACTTGAAAAAAACTAATTGGACCAATGGAGGAGTCACATACCAAGGATAAATCCCCCCAAGCAGTTTTGTGAGGGGTGCTTTGTGCGAGGAGATCGAAAATCGTAGCAAAATGAGCTAGAACTCGTGCTTGAGCTGGATAGTGATTTCTTTGGGAGGGAGAAGAAGTGTGTGGGTGCAGGAATAAGTGGAGGGGAGCCACGGTGGGCCGACGAGGCAGGGGGCGCGCCCTCCACCCTCGGTGCCAGATATTCTCAAATATTCTAGAAAAAATCATATTCCATTTTCGGGGCATTTGGATAACTTTTATTTCCGGGGTATTTTTATATTGCATAGATAACTCAGAAAACAAACAGAAAAAATACTATTTTACTTTATTTCAACTAAATAACAAAAAGTTGAGAGAGGGTACAGAAGGTTGTGCCTTCTAGTTTCATCCATCTCATGCTCATCAAAAGGAATCCACTAACAAGGTTAATCAAGTCTTGTTAACAAACTCATTCCGAATAACATGGAACCAGAGAAATTTCAAATACAGTATATTACCTCAACGGGGATATGCACATCCCCAATAATAAGAATATCATATTTCTTCTTGACAGTAAGAAGAGGAAATTCAAAATCTCCAAAAATAATCAATGGAATTTTTCCAATAGAATTGATACTGTGGACTTGAGGTTGTTTCCTCGGAAAGTGTACCATATGCTCGTTACCATTAACATGAAAAGTGACATTGCCTTTGTTGTAATCAATAACAATCCCTGCAGTATTCAAAAAGGGTCTTCCAAGAATAATATACATACTATCGTCCTCAGGGATATCAAGAATAACAAAGTCCGTTAAAATAGTAACGTTTGCAACCACAACAGGCACATCCTCACAAATAATGACAGGTATAGCAGTTGATTTATCAGCCATTTGCAAAGATATTTAAGTAGGTGTCAACTTATTCAAATCAAGTCTACGATATAAAGAGAGAGGCATAACACTAACACCGGCTCGAAGATCACACAAAGTGGTTTTAAAATAATTTCTTTCAATGGAGCATGGTATAGTGGGTACTCCTGGATCTCCATGTTTCTTAGGTATTCCACCCTTAAAAGTATAATTAGCAAGCATGGTGAAATTTCAGCTTCCGGTATCTTTCTCTTATTAGTATCAATTTCTTTCATATACTTAGCATAAGGATTCATTTTGAGCATATGAGTTGAACTCATACGCAAAAAGATAGGTCTAATCATTTTAGCAAAGCGCTCAAAATCCTCATCATCCTTTTTCTTGCATGGTTTGGGAGGAAAAGGCATGGGTTTCTGAACCCATGGTTCTCTTTCTTTACCATGTTTCCTAGCAACAAAGTCTCTCTTATCATAACATTGATTCTTTGATTGTGGGTTATCAAGATCAACAGCAGGTTCAATTTCTACATCATTATCACTACTAGGTTGAGCATCATCATGAACATCGTCATTAACATTATTACTAGGTTCATTATCATTACCAGATTGTGTTTCAGCATCAGAAATAGCATTTGGATTCTTAGGTGGTTTAGCAATAGGTTCACTAGAAGCATGCAAAGTCATATCATTTTTCTTTTTCTTCTTTTTAGAAGGACTAGGTGCATCTATATTATTTCTCTGAGAATCTTGCTCAATTCTCTTAGGATGACCTTCAGGATACAAAGGTTCCTGAGTTATTCTACCAGTTCTAGTAGCCACTCTAACAGCATAGTCATTTTTCTTACTATTCAATTCATTGAGCAAATCATTTTGAGCTTTAAGTACTTGTTCTACTTGAGTGGTAACCATAGAAGCATGTTTGCTAACGAGTTTTAGTTCACCTTTAACATTAGCCATGTAATTACTCAAGTGTTCAAGCATATTGGAATTGCGTTTTAATTTTCTACCAAAATAAGCATTGAAGTTTTATTGTTTAACAATAAAATTGTCAAACTCATGTAAGCACTGTCTAGCAGACTTATAGTGAGGAATATCACCTTCATCAAATCTATAGAGAGAATTTACCTTTACTACCTATGTCGGGTTATCAAGACCTTGTTTTTCTTGAATAGGAGATGAATTAAAATCATGTAGTTCTTCAACATGCGGTAAATTAAGACCATGTATTTCTTCAATAGGAGGTAAATTCTTAACATCTTCAGCTTTAATACCCTTCACTTTCATATATTTCTTTGCTTCCTGCATATCTTCAGAACTGAGAAATAGAACACCCCTTTTCTTCGGGGTTGGTTTAGGAATAGGCTCAGGAGTTGGCTCAGGAAGTGTCCAATTATTTTCATTTGTCAACATATTATTCAATAGAATTTCAGCTTCATTCGGTGTTCTTTCCCTCCCCTCGTAGTTGAGGGATAAATTTTTGTTTTCGCGTCTTTCAAGTTCTTCATAGTGACCAGCAGATATAAATACCAAGTGACTTAAAGAATAGAGCTATGCTCCCCGGCAACAGCGCCAGAAAATAGTCTTGATAACCCACAAGTATAGGGGATCGCAACAGTTTTCGAGGGTAGAGTATTCAACCCAAATTTATTGATTCAACACAAGGGGAGCCAAAGAATATTCTCAAGTATTAGCAGTTGAGTTGTCAATTCAACCGCACCTGGATAACATAGTATCTGCAGCAAAGTGTTTAGTAGCAAAGTAATATGGAAGTAACGGTAACGGAAGCAAAAGTAATATTTTTGGGTTTTGTAGTGATTGTGATAGTAGCAACGGTAAAGTAAATAAGTGAGGAACAATATGTGAAAAGCTCATAGGCATTGCATTGATGATGGATAATTATGCCGGATGCGGTTCATCATGTAACAGTCATAACATAGGGTGACACAGAACTAGCTCCAATTCATCAGTGTAATGTAGGCATGTATTCCGAATATAGTCATACGTGCTTATGGAAAAGAACTTTCATGACATTTTTGTCCTACCCTCCCGTGGCAGCGGGGTCCTAATGGAAACTAAGGGATGTTAAGGCCTCCTTTTAATAGAGTACCGGACCAAAGTATTAACACATAGTGAATACATGAACTCCTCAAACTACAATCATCACCGGGAGTGGTCCCGATTGTTGTCACTTCGGGGTTGCCGGATCATAACACATAATAGGTGACTATAGACTTGCAAGATAGAATCAAGAACTCACATATATTCATGAAAAGATAATAGGTTCAGATCTGAAATCATGGCACTCGGGCCCTAGTGACAAGCATTAAGCATAGCAATGTCATAGCAACATCAATCTCAGAACATAGTTGATACTAGGGATCAAACCCTAACAAAACTAACCCTATTACATGATAGATCTCATCCAACTCATCACCGTCTAGCAAGCCTATGATGGAATTACTCATGCATGGCGGTGAGCATCATGAAATTGGTGATGGAGGATTGTTGACAATGACGATGGCGACGGATTCCCCTCTCCGGAGCCCCAAACGGACTCCGGATCAGCCCTCCTGAGAGGTTTTAGGGCTTGGCGGCGGCTCCGTATCGTAAAAGACGATGAATCCCTCTCTCTGATTTTTTTTCTCCCCGAACACGAATATATGGAGTTGGAGTTGAGGTCGATGGAGCGTCAGGGGGGCCACGAGGTAGGGGGCCCGCCCAGGGGCAGGCGCACCCTCAACCCTCGTGGACAGGTGGTGGCCCCCTGACGTGAATTCTTCTTCCAGTATTTTTTATATTTTCCAAAAATAAGTTCCGTGGAGTTTCCGGTCATTCCGAGAACGTTTGTTTCTGCACATAAATAACACCATGGAAAGTGTGCTGAAAACAGCGTCAGTCTGGGTTAATTCCATTCAAATCATGCAAGTTAGAGTCCAAAACAAGGGCAAAAGTGTTTCGAAAGTAGATACGACGGAGACGTATCAGCACACTCCCGCTCAATGTGTATGCACGAAGGGATTTGACATTGGCAGGCGGTTTCTTAGTTGCCCCTTAGAGGTTAGTGCTAATTAAGTTCATCATTTTACTTCAGTTAATGCCACCGCTCATCCAGAATACTATTTAACATTGGCAGGGATATGAGGATTGTGCCTTTGTTAAATAGATGGATGAAGAATGGCATGGCAGGGCTCGGAGGGGTATCACCAAGCTCGCAAAAGATAACGTAAATCTGAAGAAAAAACTGGCTGATCTGGAATGTACAATCAGCATGATGAAGCAAGAAAGAATCAATCATAGTCAACATCGGAATCATCCCGCTCGTCTTCCATGAGTCCGGCATCGAGCCCAGGCCTTGATTATATCCGATTCATGGAAGGGACGCCGCCTCCGGAGCCGTCAGACGATAACCAAACGAACGAGGAGCCATCAGAGGACGAAGAAGAGGACGGCGATGGTGATCAGGAGGAATGGTCGAACAAGGAGGAAGATGATAACGACAGCAATGACGATGACGATGGCGGCGGCGATGAAAAGCCAATGTTCAGCGGCATGAAGCATCCTCGCCAAGACGATGTCGTGGGGTCATCCAACAACAACAACAACCAGAAGAAGGACTAAATTAAGCAGAATATATATATATATATATATATATATATATATATGTTTATCCTGTCAATCTCATCGCAGGAGGTTAGTCATGTGTATTCGACAGACATCTTCTACATTATCGCCCACGGGTTGGTTTGTTGAACTGTGTGCCCTGACAAGCACACAATTCACAAAAAAGACCGTAATTGTTGTCTATGATCGCACACAATTCTGATTACCGACCTGTTTGTCGGGTATCACACACATCTTGTTACGCCAAATTGTTTGTGTTCACCTCAATCATCACAAATGGTTCATCGGAGTGAACTGTATGCTGTATATCGCACACACCTTCATCTGGCTGCCCGTTTCTGTTGTTCTGTCTCATCGCAAACAGTTCGTACAGATCAACCGTATGCCCCTCATCGTACACACAACTAAAATCAGAACCGTGTTAGATGTATCATCCATCGCAAAGCTTTTGCACCTTTTTTGACGGGTTTTTTGCATCACCGTTTGTGATTAATGCATCGCACACAGTTTTGTCAAAGATTGTTTGATCGTACTGTCGCATTAGCAGCATCCTGCAATAGTGTCATGTATTGCATGAAACTTGAAATAGACTAAGAACATCAGAAGTATGAAACAATTGCTTGGCTTGTCATCGGGGTTGTGCATCATTTAAATATTTTGTGTGATGAAGATGGAGTAAAGCCAAACTATATGATTTTGTAGGGGTAAGCTTTCTTTCGCCATGTTATTTTGAGAAGACATTATTATCTTGCTAGAATTCTTGAAGTATTATTATTTTTATGTCAATATTAAACTTATGTTTTGAATCATACGGATCTGAACATTCATGCCACAATAAACAAAATTACATGGATAAATATGCTAGGTAGCATTCCACATCAAAAATTATACTTTTATCATTTACCTACTCGAGGACGAGCAGGAATTAAGCTTGGGGATGCTTGATACATCTCCAACGCATCTATAATTTTTGATTGTTCCATGCTATTATATTATCTATTTTGGATGTTTTATATGCATTAGTATGCTATTTCATATTATTTTTGGGACTAACCTATTAACCTAGAGCCCAGTGCCAGTTCCTGTTTTTCCCTGTTTTTGAGTTTCGTAGAAAAGGAATATCAAACGGAATAAAACTTTCGTGATGATTTTTCTTGGACCGGAAGACATCCAGAGGACTTGGAGTGCACGTCACGAGAGCCACAAGGAGAACACAAGGTTGGAGGGCGTGCCCCCACCTTTGTGGGCCCCTCGTGACTCCACCGACCTATTTCTTACGCCTATATATTCTCAAATATCCCCAAACCTATCAGGGGAGCCACGAAAACAGTTTTCCACTGCCGCCATCTTCTGTACCCTTGAGATCCCATCTAGGGGCCTTTTCCGGTTCCTGCCGGAGGGGGATTCAATCATAGAGGGCTTCTACCACTACTAGGGAAAACACTAGTAGTAGCGCCGGTTTTGAGGCTATCAGCAGCGCGGGTAGTCGTGCTACTAATACGGCGCTACAGCTAACTGTTAGTAGTAGGGTGGTCTGTACCTGCACTACTACTATTGACTATATTAGCAGCGCTTTTCCGGAATGCGCTACTATTAATTAGCTATAGCGCTTTCCTTGCCCCACGCTACTGCTATATCTTTCATCATTTTCCCCCGTTTCAGTTTCAATAAACTACAATTTCCAGATACTAGGTACTAGTAGATATTAATTTCATTAAACATTATAGGTACTAGGTAGTACTAGATAACAATTTCATATATAGTCAACATGCATCCTCAAGCAGTACTAGGTAGTCTTACAACCACACCTATATAGCAGTTCTACTAGGTATATATAGTCATACAGCCACACACACATATATGTAGTTCTAGATGATATCGACGACGATCATCATCCTCAAGCCTGGGCAGTGGGTGTTCCTGATAGTAATTAGGATGGCCTGTCCAACACGAAGATTCTTGCCAACGAGGAATCTCTTCCAGCCAACCAAGTTTAAGTGTGTGCGACCGTCCGTGTCCATTCGGTAAGTACAGGTGGTGACGGAGCCCCTTGCTTGTAAGGCGTAGTCCAGCTAAGCCTTCTTCATCAGGCTCGATACCACAACTCACAGATAGGCTCTTTGGCAATTTCTAGATAAGAAAAACATATCAATTAATAAATAGCCTCGCACATACTCTTGCAAATATATTTCTATTAAGTATAGATTTCCACACTATCAAAAGACACAGTACTACACATTTGTACTAAGCATGAATTCTACTAATAAATATATATGGATTATCTACACTCTTAATAGTTCCTTGGATTCTACACTAATAAGCATGTGATCAGACTCTACACCAAAGCATATCATTGACTAGATTCCACACAGCATATCATTGGACTCTACACTAAGCATATCATCGGATAATTTGCATTTGTAAGTATAACATACCATATCATGCCGTTCGACCATGGTATTTTTCAGGCGGGTCACGAATGGCACCCCGACAAGTTATCACATGGCGGAATTATGTCCCATAGGTTGCACACCTCCTCCTCACTCAGCCTCATTCTTTGAGCTATGATGGCTTCATGAAGTGGGTCCTCATCATCTTCATCGAGTGGGTCCACATCATCATCATCTTTGTCATCTTCATCAACTTCCACTAGGTTGGTATAAATGACAGCCAGCTTGGGTCTTTTTGATCTGAAGGAGAAGCTGATCAACTCACCACTAGTAAGACGCGTGCGGGCGAGGAAACGGGCCCATCCATCTCCAATCTGCAACATGTTGCGTCCTTTCTCGACATCCATAGTGTACGGCCCCCAGGAGCCTCAAATGTCATAGTGTCTCCTATCAGCTTGTTGAATTTCAACCTCACATTTCATGGGACGATCTGTGTAAAAAAGCAAAATGACACAATGCAGTAATGCCAACACTGAAAATAAAATATTTGTTACATTTCATATAATTTCTTACCGCTGGAAGTAGATGCTGAATAGCTTGCCAGTTGCAAGGCTGCTGGCGCACCTTGACTTGCACAGTCGACGTGGTGGTGGTGGTGGCACCATTTTCCTGAAGCAATATGTGCAAAGGATTAACGATCCACTTCATAGGAAATAAAAATAGTAGCATGTGATATTTTTGGTTCTTCTTCAGTTATATTTTCATAGCTTACTAACACCTTCTAGAATAGAACCAACAGCTAGCAGGCAAATGCCAAATCTTGTGTACATATCACCGATATCTCTAGATGAAGATATTCTTCCACGAGAAGCAATTTGATGGACAATTATAATCCTAAGATCTAGTAACATATAAGATGACAAGGTACCACCTACCAAAGCATTTCAGTGGCACCTATTGCCGAAAAAACTTTTCACAAATATCTACCAAATCAGGGTACCACCTACCAAGACATTTCATCTAATTTGGCCCCTCTTGTCTAAGATAACTGACTAAAAAACAAGTGGCAAATTTAACTAAATTGGCACCTACATTTTGCCAAAAAATAACTTATTATAGAAAAACAAAAGCATCTAGCTACCCATGTACAGAAAAAAATAACAATAAAATGGTTCATTTCTTTCCAAGCATCTAGCTAGGTCGTTCCAAATCTTCAGAGCTATCAACTAGCGTACTAAATCAACTAAATCAAAATGTTCTATAAATCAACTAGCCTACTAAATCAACTAAATCAAAATGTTCTAAACCAACTAGCCTACTAAATCAACTAAATCATCTCAACTAAATCAAAAATGTTGCATAGGAACTAGCCTACCAAATCGAAATGTAGTAGGGAGGAGGGGTTGTGGATGGAGGAGGGAGGAGGGAGGAGGGAGAAGGAGGGGCGACTCGAGGAGGGAGGAGAGAGTAGGACGGAGGAGGAAGGCGGACCAAGGAGGGGCCGGCCGGCGGCGAACGGAGGAGTGGAGGGAGGACGGAGGAGGAGGGCGGTACCGAGTCCAGCAAGGAGGAGGAGGTGACGACGGCCTAGAGGGAGGAGGGGTAGGCTACGACAGCCGGCGGGGGAGGACTGGCGCGGGGGGCTTGATGGGGGATATCGAGTGAGTGTGGGTGTGAGTGGATCGGAGAGAGGAGAGTGAGGGGTGGGAGATAGAATGGCTTAGCAGTTGCACGCTATAGGGAAAGGCGCTACTGCTAAACGACCCAGCAATAGTGCCTTTCACTCAGAACGCCTACTCCTATGTGTCAGCATGTACAAATAAACATCAAAAATACATTGATCATCAATGATCTTTTTGTGTACAATCTGATTTGTTAACATTAGTCCTCACCGGTTTAGGAACCAATGAAGACTAATATTGCAGCCACAAATTCTACACATAGAGTTCAATGAAGACCAAGTGGTTGTGATAGTTTGAGAAGTAACATATTTAAGGTGGTAGAAACCCTCTTCGCCAGCGAGGTGGGACTAATTTTTTGTAGTAAACTTAGCAGTAGCGGGTATTACGGGAATGCGCTACTGCTATCATCGGTAGCAGTAGCGCTCTTCGCATTAACGCGCTGCTGCTAGAACTATCTTCGTGGCCAGGTCGTGGCAATTATAGCAGTAGCGCCGCTTAAAGGAGGCGCGCTACTGCTATATAGCAGGAAAGCCTTATTTTAAAATGCGCTGCTGGTAAGATTCTGTGTATAGGCTTTTCCCTAGTAGTGTACATCAACACCATTACCCTTTCGATGAAGTGTGAGTAGTTTACCTCAGACCTACGGGTCCATAGCTAGTAGCTAAATGGCTTTTTCTCTCTCTTTGATTCTCAATACCATGTTCTCCTCGATGTTCTTGGAGACCTATTCGATGTAGTACTTTTTTGCGGTGTGTTTCCGAGATCTGGTGAATTGTGGATTTATGATCAGCTTATCTATGAATATTATTTGAATCTCCTCTGAATTCTTATATGCATGATTTGATATCTTTGGAAGTCTCTTTGAACTATCGATTTGCTTTGGCCAACTAGATTGGTCTTTCTTGCAATGGGAGAAGTGCTTACCATTGAGTTCAATCTTGCGGTGTCCTTTCCCAGTGATAGTAGGGGCAGCAAGGGACGTATTTTATTGTTGCCATCGAGGATAAAAAGATGGATTTTATATCATATTGCTTGAGTTTATTCCTCTACATCATGTCATCTTAATGCGTTACTCTGTTCTTTATGAACTTAATACTCTAGATGCAGGCAGGAGTCGGTCGCTGTGTGGAGTAATACTAGTAGATGCATGCAGGAGTCGGTCTACTTGATACGAATGTGATGCCTAAATTTATGATCATTGCCTTAGAAATCGTCATAACTTTGCGCTTTTCTATCAATTGTTGGGCAGTAATTTGTTCACCTACCATAATATTTTCTATCTTGAGAGAAGCCTCTAGTGAAACCTATGGCCCCAGGGTCTATATTCCATCATTCAATCTTCTACTTTCCATCATATAAGTTTCCGATCTACAATCTTAGTTTCCTATTTTACTTTACAATGTTTTACTTTCCGTTCCATAAACCAAAAATAGAAAAAATATTACTTTACCATTTATCCATCTCTATCAGACCTCACTTTGCAAATAACTATGAAGTGATTGATAACCCCTTTATCGCGTTGGGTGCAAGTTGGTGTTTGTTTGTGCAGGTATTCGGTGACTTGTTCGTTGTCTCCTACTGGATTGATACCTTGGTTCTCAAAATTAAGGGAAATACTTATTCTACTTTCCTACATCACCCTCTTCAAGGAAAAAACCAACACAAGCTCAAGAAGTAGCAGAGAACCACGCAACACCACTTAAACAACTCCTGCACATAAAGAACAAATACTTGCAACCCGACATGTTAAAGGGGTTGTCAATCCATTTCGGGTAACGGTGCCAGAAATTGTCGAGTGACGGGATAAAATTGTAGTTGATTGAAAGATGCAAATAAAAGCAAATAAAATTCAGTGAGGTATTTTGGGGTTTTTGGATTAATAGATCTGAAAATAAAAGTTGCAAATAAATAAAAGATCGAATAGCAAAATAGATCTTGAAGGAAAATGTATTAAAGAAGATACCCAGGGGCCGTTGGTTTCACTAGTGGCTTCTCTCGAGAAAATAGCAAACGGTGGATAAATAAATTACTGTTGGGTAATTGATAGAACTTCAAATAATCATGACAATATCTAGGCATTGATCATTATCTAGGCATCACGTCCAAGATTAGTAGACCGACTCATGCCTGCATCTACTACTATTACTCCACACATCGACCGCTATCTAGCATGCATCTAGTGTATTAAGTTCATGGAAAGATGAAGTAATGCAATAAGAACGATGACATGATGTAGACAAGATCTATTTATGTAGAAATAGACCCCATCTTGTTAACCTTCATAGCAACGACACATACGTGTCGGTTCCCCTTCTATCACTGGGATCAAGCACCATAAGATCGAACCCATCACAAACCACATCTTCCCATTGCAAGATAAATAGATCAAGTTGGCCAAACAAACCCAAATAGCGGAGAAGAAATATGAGGCTATAAGCAAACATGCATATAAGAGATCAAAGAAGACTAAAATAACTTTCATGGATAAAAACATAGATCTGATCATAAACTCAAAGTTCATCGGATCCCAACAAACACACCGCAACAAGAGTTACATCAAATAGACCTCCAAGAGACAGTTGTATTGAGAAATCAAACGAGAGAGAGGAAGCCATCTAGGTACTAACTACAGACCCGAAGGTCTACAATGAAAAACTCATGCATCATCGGAGAGGCACCAATGAGGATGATGAACCCCTCCGTGATGGTGTCTAGATTGCATCTGGTGGTTCCAGAACTTGCGGTGGCTGGAATTGATTTTCATTGACTTCCCTAGGGTTTCTGGAATATTGGGGTATTTATAGAGCAAAGAGGCGGTGCGGGAGGTCTCTGAGATGGGCACAACCCACCAAGGCGGGCTTGGGGGCCCAGGCGCGCCCTGGTGGCTTGTGCTCACATTGTCCCCCCACTCTAGTACTTCTCCATCCCAGTAGATGTCTTCTGGTCCAAAAAAGACACCGAAACTTTTCGCTGCATTTGGACTCCGTTTGATATTGATTTCCTGCAATGTAATAAACAAGCAAAAAATAGCAACTAGCACTGGGCACTGTGTCAATAGGTTAGTCCAAAAAAATGATCTAAAGTTACTATAAAATGATTGTAAAACATCCAAGAATGATAATATAACAGCATGGTACAATAAAAATTATAGATACATTGGAGACGTATCAGTATATACCAGTAGCTATGTGTCTGATCTCTCTCTCTCTCTCTCTCTCTCTCTCTCTCGTGTTCTTGATTTGGCACGATCTTGATGTACCCCGAGCTTTGTTACTATAGTTGGATACTATGGTGTTTCTCCCCTCTCTACCTTCTTGTGATGAACTAAGTCTTTTCCATTGAGGTTTCTTATGTCAAATTGAATCTTTGGATGTGAGAGCACTTGATGTATGTCTTGCAATGGGATATCCATGGTGACAATGGGATGTTCTATTGATCCACTTGATGTACATTTTGGTTATCATGCAGATTCCCGTTGTTACATTGGGGTAATCTATGCATAGGGGTCGCAACGTGTTTTCATATTCCTCTCTCCAGTAGAAATCTCAGGATGCTCTTGAAGCTCTTTCTGTTGGACTGAATATTACGAATCTGAAATTGTGTTATGCATATTGTATGGTTGACCCACAGATACTTGGGGTAACATTGGAGTATCTAGGTGACATTAGGGTTGCTTGATGTGTGTCATGTGGTGTTATTTTACTATGAACTCTAGGGTTGTTTTTGGCACTTATAGGAATAGCTCAATGGATTGATCGGAAAGAATAACTTTGAGGTGGTTTCGTACCCTACAAGCAATTTCATCTTATGTTCTCCGTGATAGGAACTTTGGAGTGACTCTTTGTTGCACGTTGAGGGTCTGCCATATGATCTAATTATGTTATCATTGTTGAGAGAACTTGCACTAGTGAAAGTATGGATCCTAGGCCTTGTTTCTAAGCATTGCAATACTATTTGTGCCCACTTTTATAATTAGTTACCTTGCTGTTTTTATATTTTTAGTTTACAAAAACCTATATCTACCATCCATATTATAGTTGTATCACCATCTCTTCGCTGGACTAGTGCACCTATACAATTTACCATTGTATTGGGTGTTTGGGGACACAAGAGACTCTTTGTTATCTTGTCGCAAGGTTGTTTGAGAGATACCACCTTCATCCTACACCTCCCACGAATTGATAAACCTTAGGTCATCCACTTGAGGGAAAATTTCTACTGTCCTACAAAACTCTGTGCTGGGAGGACCAACACGAATCTACAAGAAGAAGGTTGTGTAGTAGACATCAAGCTCTTTTCTGGCGCCGTTGCCAGGGAGGTGAGTGCTCGAAGGTATATCTTTAGATCTTGCAATTGAATTTATTGTTTTATCACTAGTTTATCAATAAAAGAAAACTATAAAAACTGGAATTGAGGTTACCTCATATGCTTTATCTTTTTAATGTCTTTGGCGAAAATGATGGAAAGGAAAATTGTGCTTAAGTGTTAGAAGAAGAATTTCATAAAATGTTTGGCATAAAATATTTGAATGATGAGCATGATTGCAATGTTGTTAGTATAAATTCTTTGAATATCCATGATGCTAATGATATGCAAAGCCATAAGCTTGGGGATGCTATGTTTGATGAAGATGATATGTTTAGTTCCCCAAATTTTGATGAACAAATTTATTATGATGAAAGCATGCCCCATATTTATGATGATGATTGTGATGCCATGTATGCTATAAAGAATAATGATAACCATGAAACTTGTTATCATGATTTTAATTTTCAATTGGATTATAGCTCACATGATAGTTATTTTGTTGAGTTTGGTCCCGCTACTATCGATGAGAATAAATTTGCTTACGTTGAGAGTAGTAAAATTTCTATGCATGTAGATCCTGAAAAGAATGCTTTATGTACTGGTTATACTGTTGAATTCATTCATGATGCTACTCAAAATTATTATGAGAGGGGAACATATGCTTTTATAGATTTCAATAATACCAAGTTTCCTCTCTATGTATTGAATATTTCAAAGTGATGCTTGTTTTTCCTTCCTATGCTAGTTGATTCTTGCTCCCATAAATTGTTTGCTCACAAAATCCCTATTTATAAGAAGTTGATTAGACATAAATGTGCTAGTCATATGCTTCATGATGCTCCCATTATGTTTCAATTCTTATCTTTTATGTGAGCATCATTGAAATCATTATGCCTAGCTAGAAAGGCAATAAAGAAAAGAGCTTGTTGGGAGACAACCCAACATTTACCCTTACTATTTTTATGTGTCATTAAGCTACTGTAGTAATCATGTTCTATATGTTTTCTTTCAATAATGTGCCAAGTAAAGCCATTGGGATGATGAGGAAGATATTATAATTGATGTTTTTTCAAAACAATAAGTTTTGCGTCTAGTGCTGAATTTAATACACAATATTGATGTATGAATTTCCCACGTTGTCCTAATTTTTCAGAATTGTTGGAGTTACAGAAGTATGGCTTTTAAATAGATTGCTACAGACTTTCCTGTTTTTGACAGATTTTGTTGGTGCATACTTTGCTTGTCTTAGTGTTTCCATAGCTTATATTATGAAATATAAAGTGTGGTAATGATAGAATACAATAGGTATTATGTGAGAAAAATTATGAACCTTGTCTTGACAGTACCTAAGTGGATGATTATTTTTATCATACTAACCTTTCTCACAAAGTTCCGTT
Organism: Triticum aestivum; assembly: GCF_018294505.1. Taxonomy (NCBI): domain Eukaryota; kingdom Viridiplantae; phylum Streptophyta; class Magnoliopsida; order Poales; family Poaceae; genus Triticum; species Triticum aestivum. The sequence goes on from NC_057803.1 coordinate 603,220,088, forward strand.
AAGTTTTGTGTGATTGAAGTTTTCATGTTTTGGGTGATATACCGATATGAGGAGAATAAGGAGTGGAAAGACCCTAAGCTTAGGGATGCCCAAGGCAACCCAAGGTAATATCCAAGGAAGACTCAAGCATCTAATCTTGGGGATGCCCCGGAAGGCATCCCCTCTTTCGTCTTCAATCCATCGATAAATTTACTTGGAGCTATATTTGTATTGGTCACACATTATGAGTTTTTCTTGGAGTGTCATTTTATTTTGTTTAAGTTTGCTTGTTGTTATCAATAATCATGTTTAGTATCTTTTAGTTCAATAAAATGCCAATTATAGACTTTACCATGCTTAGTTTGCAAGTTTATGTGTTGCTGTTTGAAAAGAGAAAGTTTTCTGTTATGTCTTGATTTTTGGTGAATTGTGGGAACATGATAAAAAACTGAAATTTTTACAGAGTAAGCATGCATGAGTTATCTATCATGTCGTATGTTTTCATAATTTTTGGAGTGAGGGAAGTATGGATTCTTATTCACTCTTTACAGACTGTTCGGTTTTGGCAGATTGCTATTATGGTTACATTGTTTGCATATGTATGCGTGTTTAATATTTCTATTTGTGGATGGGAGTATTAAATATGCACAGGCATTTAGTATGCAATTTCAAATTATAATTTTAGTACTTTGCTACAGTAGAGAATGATAAGGTTTTGCGGGGATTTATACTAACTTATCTCTCTTGTTGAGTTCTGTGTGGATGAATTTTTTGAGATTTTGGAAAACCGTGGTATGAGAGGAATTAAGGAGACACAAGAGCTCAAGCTTGGGGATGCCCCAGGCATCCCTAATTAATATTTCAAGAAGTCTCAAGATTCTATGCTTGGGGATGCCTTGGTAGGCATCCCAACTTTCTTCATGAACAATTATCCGTTAGTATCGGTTGAACCTAAGTTGTTGCTTCTTCACATGATATGTTCTATCCTTGGAATAAAATTTTATTTGTTTTGTTTTGTTGTTTGAATAAAGTACTAAGATCTAAATTTCTTAGATGACAGTTTAGTCCCGGTTGGCCACAAACCGGGACTAAATCCCTGCCACGTGGGCGGCCGCGCTTGCGGGGAGATGGAGGACGTTTAGTCCTGCTAGGTGTTACCAATCAGGACTAAAGGTTTTCATCCATTTTTTTATTCACCCCTACTATTCTATGACATTTCTCTAGTTTAACCCCACTTATTCTATAGGTCAAATTGTTTACCTGCTATCAGACTTCCGGGTTCGTCTCCCATCCTTACACTGCTCCACCCCCAGCATGCTTAACTTTGGAGTTCCATCCAAACTAGCTGTCGGGGGTCGGGTGCGACATATGCCAATGGATGGCTTATCATGGTGGGAGTGAGTAGAACGTCGCCGGTGCCCGGAAGAGGGATGAGGCGTAGACACGAACGCCGGCGTACTTTACCCAAGTTTGGGGCTCTCCTAGGAGATAACACCCCTACTTCTGCTCCACGGGGTCTCCGCATGATCACTAAGGCGCAAGTGAATACAAAGGTGCTCCTTGAGCTGTATGCTGGAGATAGGAGGGGCGAGGCTAGCTCTCTCCTTCTCCTATGATCTGGTCTAGTTCTAAAAGGTTGGGAAACCTTTGCATGGGTGCTCTGGGGGGTTTATATAGGCCTACCCCCCAGGGGAATAATGGTAATCCGGCCGGGCGTCGGGCCCGGCCGTCAGTCTCTTCGGCCGCCGGCTTCTCCGCCAACTGCTGGGCCCCGCCGCCTGGTGGGCCCCGCCGACTGGTTGGGTACGGGGCTTACAGGTCGTCCCCGCCACTCTCCGGTCTTGTCGGCTGCTGATCACTATAGTCGTGACTGTAATGACGCAGGCTTGGTCAGGGGATCATGGCTATAGCTCCGCCGCCTGGTGGGCGATTATTGTAGCCACTCCATGTCTCGTCTGGTTAATGGCGCGTGGGTCCCGAGGAAGGGGCGGGCCGACTGTTAAGGGCCGACCTCCATCGGGTCCGACTGGTAGGGCCCTTGCCATCTTCTAGAATCTCGCTGACTAGTGGGGCCCATTGTCCTTGGTCCGTACCGACAGGCCGTCGTGGGAGCAGGACTCCGCCTGCTTGTGATGATGTCAGGGATGGCATGGCAACAATGTCGCGCCGGGCGGAGATCTCCGCCGGTACAGTGCACTGTGGCCACGCCAGCCCCTGGGAAAGGGGAAGGGATGGGCTACACTGTAGCCATTCCCTGTCCCGTCCCCCTTGATGAGGGCATGGGCTTCGCTGGCGCCGCAGGCGGACAAATGAAGCCTTGCAAGGAGTTTGAGAAGCGGCAAACTAAGAAACTATGATGATGCATATGCATACATAAAACATAACCAACACCGAATAATGTACCACAAGTAGGATGTAACTTTGTTGCATAACTATGGTCTTTACGTGCATGCATAGGGAATCATAAACCTTAACATTAATATTTGTACTAAAGCATAATTACTTACTAACACAACTCACATATCATCATCTACATATCTTGAAACTATTGCAAGGAATCCAAGTTTTTCATGTCCAAGATTTTATTATGATAGTTTTCATTTCCCTCTTGAATATTCATCACATGGGGACCAAGCTCATAGCTTGTACAATTTACCATAATTATTTTCAACTCTCAAAAGGGTATAAGTGAAGCATGAGAGTAAATTTCTTCAAAATTTCTAGCATTGTCAAACAGATATAAGTGAAGCAACAACATAAATTTCTTCAAAATTTTCAGTATATCAACTCTCAAAATGATATAAGTGAAGCAAGAGAGTAATATTTCTTCAAAATTTCTACCATTCTCAAAAATATTTAAGTGAAGCAAGAGAATAAATTTCTTCAAAAATTTAGCATAGCAACTCTCAGAATGATATAACACTACTGCAGGATGCTGCTAACGTGACACTACGATCAGAGACCCTTCGACGAAACTGTGTGCGATGCAATAATCAAAAACGATGGTGTAGAAAACCTGTCAAAAAAGGTGCAAAACATTTGCGATGGAGGATGCATAAAACACGGTTCAGATTTTAGTTGCGTGTGCAATGCAGGGCATACGGTTTAGTTCAATTAACAATTTGCGATGAGGGGGAACAAAAGAAACGGGCAGCCAGATGAAGGTGTGTGTGATGTACAACATACGGTTCACTTGGATGAACTGTATGTGATTAGGCAGCACAAAAGAAATGGTCAGCCAGATCAAGGTGTGTGAGATGTATAACATACGGTTCACTCGAATGAACTATTTGTGATTAGTCAACACAAAAGAAACGGTCAGCCAGATCAAGGTGTGTGCAATATACGACATGCAGTTCACTCGGATGAACTATTTGCGTTGAGACAAGACAATAGTAACACTTCAATATAACAAATACCATAAAGATTGCAAGGTTCAAATTCAAAGATTACAATGCCCAAATTCACACATTGCATACTTCGTCATTTCTGCAAAGGGATCAGCCGCTGACAAGTCATGTATGGGTTTGACACAATGACTTCCAACTACTCTGTCATATGCTCTTCCAATACGAAGTTTAGCTTTTTCGAAGCCTCTTCAATTCTGCAGTACCTGCCGGCTCTGATCAACATACCATTCATCTTTCCTAATTAAATGCGTGTTCAACCTCAGTACCCTCAACACCCTTGCTCTGGCAAGAAAGAACCTGGCAAGTGTAATCTCCGGTAAGGTCCCTCGGTAGAAGTTCGATGTGATTGTCGTTACAAACATTATCCACCTTCGGGCCTATTATTATCTACAAAAGAAGAGAACGTGTTAGTGCTTACATGCAGTTTTGAACACTACTACAGTCCTATTTGGTTTGCAGGATTTGTAAAAAGCACCAACGTGCCATCTTCGATCTGACATGATTAACATGAGCATTTGATTACAATATAGAAACATGTAGCCTTCTTCACAAGAGGTTGGATTGGATGAAAAATTCCCTAAGAAAACTAGTACAGATGAATCCAAAGGAGAAATGCTTATGGATTGTAACCATATGAATCAAGCAATAAATATGGGGTGGGGGTGTATGTCCTGAAATCCTCCAAAATTCCTTCAAAAATTGTAGTACATTGTCATCGTAAACTTGGGAAAAGGTGCAAAAAATAGAACTCCCTTATGTTTAACATTTAACAGGAAAGGAACATCACCTCGATATACAAGTTCTTCAGGCACGGAAAGCATCTCAGGCAGCTAACAACTTGGTCCAGGTTGGGGCCGACAGATTCTAGTGCCAAGACCTTCACTGTGCCCAGAATCTGGGTGAAGCTTTGCTGGATGACAGACGAAAATACATCTTCAAAACTAGAAATACTGTTGATATCAAGAAGGAGAGGTACAAGGCGACTGTTGTAGCTGAAAGTAGTAGTATTTGACAGACGAGTTGCCCACCACTATCAATTTCGGCCCAGAAATGACACTGATTCTTGTTGGACCTTGTTGATCAACTACAAGTAATCTCTCAAGTGAAGGTGTGTCCTCAATGACCATATTGTGGTCTAACTTTTATGATCTCTCATTGCAGCACCAGCAACACACATAAATAGTCTGGAGAGTCTCGGAGGTGATGTACAAAGTACTCGACCAATTCATCGCCCGAAGATGAAGGAACTCGAGTGCAGTACAGCCGCGGAGCAGGCGCTCCATGTCATCCTTTGGGATGAAGATGGCAACGAGATCGAGGTGCTTCAGTCGTGGTACAAAACTAGCGGGCGTGTCATTAAGGGGGGATGGCAGTTCATGAACTTGGCAACGCGTAGCGTGGGCGCGAAGCGGAGCACGGACTTTGGCAGCAAGCACATATTCCCATCATTAAAACTGAGCTTCTCGAGCTGATCTATGGTGGGGGATCAGAACCACTCGTCAAGCTTGGCTCAGTCCTTGACATTGGAATGGAACTTGCTTGTGATAAGGCCTTTGATTGGGCCATGGTGATTGTCGAGGATCTCGGAGAACGCGTCCAAGCTTTGGCGATAGCCATAGTAGAGCTCGTGGGCGTCGAGGAGGTTGACAATGGTGAGGAGCCATAGGGGGCACCACCACCGGGAATGGGCGGCTGTCCTCGCCCGATATTTGATTGGGAGGAGGGATATGATGACTATCAACATATCATCGGGTAAGTTGTTGATGAAGTCTAGGCGTGCTGGAGTCGCTTGCGGTTATTCTTGACCCGCCTCCACTTGTTGGCAGCCTCGTTCTCCACCTCGTCGGTGGCGACGGAAACCTCTGTCTCCATATTCACGTCGTGCTCCGGTGCTTCAGGAACCCCGACATCGCCACTCCCTTCGATGGGGTGCTTCGGCGGCATCCTCATACACTGATGGCTTTGAGGACTCAGAGCAGCGTCGAGGATGCGGGTGGAGAGAGAGGATTGTGTGTGGGTGAGGATGGGGGGTGCGGCCGCTCGGCCGCGGCACTAATACAGACTAGTGGGAGCAAGGCGGGCGGCGGTCCAAGGCTGTCTCGCTTCCCGGTGAGAACGACTGCTTAATCTCTATGAATGTAATCTATGCTTAATAACTGAATTTTAGTTGCAAAAATAGATAGTGCTATTAATTTTTAGCTGCATATTTTGACAAATCGTAGTGTCTTTTGGCTTAGCGCCGAAGTCTTTCTTTAATTTGCATACCGTAATCTGACCCATTTGCGTTGAAGAGATGCACAAATCCTGTGTTGAACAGCTTGCACGCTTACCAGTGAGCCTGCGCACCGGACTGTGTTCGCACGCCTCCCGTTCAGTCAAGCAGCTGTCCGCACGGCACCTCCTATAGCCATTAAAACCAAGACACGTGGGGTGACGTGAATGGTTAACAGAATGCACAAGGTTTGAATTATACAAACGTTTGAGATATTAAAGTGGCAGCTATTTTTTCAAAATGCCTTTGTTAGTTGTTATTCGAGTGCGCCTTCTCTCAAAATGGACATGAAAAATGCCACAACATGTTGGGTGCCATTCCATGATAGCATGCCAAGTTTCATGAATTTTAGACGAGTTTTGGGTTTACTAGAATTTAAAAGCGAGGTATCTCAATGTTTTGCCGGCAATCAACAGTCCCCTGGTGTTTGAAATTCATTCCCATTTCTTGCATGGGACCTAAGCATGCACCCAAGGACACATATTTCATTTTTCAACTAATTTATATGCATCGGAGCATGTGCATGTATTTCAAATTTGAATTATGCACATAAAATGCCTATAAAACCCAGTTAATGTATAAAAAGGTTCAAACGAACCCCGAAAAATTGCAAAACTTAACACAACACTCCTGTTGTTCTATATTGGCACTAGAAAGTGTTTGAAAGCAATAAGAGGCAACGGATATCATTTCGTCCCCAAAGGTGGCACGTTCCGTACCGAAACCATTAGGCTTGTTGTGAGAAGCTCTGGTTTGTGAGAACCTTATACCCAAACCTGCCCCAAATGGGACAATTTTTTTACCACGGCATGTTGTTGCCGCTCCATGATACCATCCCAAGTTTCATGAATCTCAGACGAGTTTTGGATTTACTAGAATTTAAACACTAGGTATCGCAATGTTTGTGGACGAGTGACGGTGGCAAGGTGTTTGAAATTCATTCCCATTTCTTGCATGGGACCTAAGCATGCACCCAAGGACACAAATTTGATTTTTCAACCAATTTATATGCAATGGAGCATGTGCATGTATTTCAAATTTGAATTATGCACATAAAATGCCTAGAAAACCTAGTTAATGTATAAAAATGTCCAAACGAACCCCGAAAAATTCCAAAACTTAACACAAAACTCCTGTTGTTCTAAGTTGGCACTAGAAAATTTTTGAAAGCAATAAGAGGCAATGGATATCATTTTGTCCCCAAAGGTGGCATGTTCCGTACCGAAACCATCATGCTTGTGGTAAGAAGCTCTGGTTTGTGAGAAGCTTATACCCAAACCTACCCCAAATGGGACAAATTTTCTACAACTGCATGTTGATACCGCTCCATGATACCATGCCAAGTTTCATGAATTACAGACGAGTTTTGGATTTACTAGAATTTAAAAACCAGGTATCTCAATGTTTTGCCGGCAATCAACAGTGCCCTGGTGTTTGAAATCCATTCTCATTTCTTGAATGGGACATAAGCATGCACCGGACACAAATTTGATTTTTCAACAAATTTATATGCACTGGAGCATGTGCTTGTATTTCAAATTTGAATTATGCACATAAAATGCCTAGAAAACCTAGTTAATATATAAAAATGTCCAAACGAACCACAAAAAATTCAAAACTTAACACAACACTCATGTTGTTCTATGTTGACACTAGATATCGTTTCGTCCCCAAAGGTGGCACGTTCCATACCGAAACCATCAGGCTTGTTGTGAGAAGCTCTGGTTTGTGAGAAGCTTATACCCAGACCTGCCCCAAATGGGGCAACTTTTTTACCACGACATATTGATGCCACTCCATGATATCATACCAAGTTCCATGAATTTGAGACGATTTCTGGATTTACTAGAATTTTAAAACTAGGTATCTCAACATTCTGCCGTCAATCAAGAGTGCCCTAGTGTTAGAAATTCATTCTCATTTCTTGCATGGGACCTAAGCATGCACCCAAGGACACAGATTTGAATTTTCAACCAATTTATATGCACCGGAGCATGTGCATGTAGTTTAATTTTGAATTGTGCACCTGAAATGGCTAGAAAACCAGTTTAAAGTATAAAATGTCCAAACGAACCCTGAATAATTCCAATTCTTTTACGACACACATTTAGTTGCATGTTCACTGTAGATAAAAGGTCTAGCAATTCAAACACCGTCCATTGCCACTGTGACCCCATTATGTAGTTCAAATCAACATTATAAATCAAGTAGATCCGACGTAGTTTATTATCATCAACCATGTGAGATGTAGTACAAAATATCCTGGAGCACCGTTGGTGTATAGTACGCCTATGGCTTATGCGAGAAGGTGCATCGGCTACAGTCCAAAGCCGGCGTGTAAACCACAGTAGCTCGCTCCCCAAATACTCCCGCCTCTGCATCCCTTGCAATGTCAAAAATATTACTGCCTAGTAATCTCGAAAATATCTACCGCCTGGAAGGTTTTAGTATGTGTGGACCGTGTGTGATGTCGGTTACTCCCGCTCTGCTTCAGTAACTTGATTCAAATTTTCAGTAGCCCTGGCATTTTACTCCCGCCTCTGCATCCCTCACAATCTCAAAAATATCGGCTCACCCTTGATCCAAATTTTCAGTATCCTCGCCTTGTGACTCTGTGGCAGGGTGTTTGACATTCCTTCCCATTTATTGCATGGGACCTAAGCATGCAACCAAGGACAAACGTTTGATTTTGCAACCCGTTATTATGGACGGAGCACGTGCATGTAGTTCAATTTTGAATTATGCACATAAATGCCTAGAAAACTCAGTTAACGTATAAAAATGTCCAAACGATCCCCGAAAAAATCCAAAATTTAACACGACTCTCCTGTTGTTCTATGTTGACACCAGGAAAAAAATATAAATGAAGAAGAGGCAACGAATATCGTTTTGTCCACAAAGGTGACACGTTTTCCTAATGGAACCATGAGGCTTTCTTGCGAGAAGCTCTGGTTTGTGAGGAGCTTATACCACAACCTGCCCCAAATGGTACAATATTTTGTACCCCAACATGTTGATGCCATTCCAGGATAGCATGCCAAGGTTCATGAATTTCAGACGGGTTTTGGATTTACTAGAATTACAAAAGCAAGTACCTCAACATTTGCCGGAGAGCCACGGTGTTGTGGTGTTCGAAATTTGTCCCCATTTCTTACATGGGACATAAGCATAAACACATGGACACATATATGATTTTACAACACATGTTGGTGCACCGGACCATGTGCATGTAGTATAATTTTTAATTGTGCGCCTAAAATGGCTAGAAAACCAATTTAATGTATAAAATTTCCAAACGAACCCTGAATAGTTCCAACTTTTTTACGACACACATATAGTTGTATGTTCACTGCAGATAAAAGGTCTAGCAATTCAAAAACCATCCATTGCCGTTGTGACCCCATTATGTAATACAAATCAAGATGAAAAATCAAGTAGATCCCACACAGTTTATTATCACCAACCGTGTGAGATGCGGGACAAAATATCTTGGAGCACCGTTGGATTATAGTGCGCATACGGCTTATGCAAGAAGGTGCAACGGCTACAGTCCACAGCCCGCTCTGAATAAGGGACCGTGTCTGATGACACTTTGCGCGCCAGTTTTTTCGCTGAAGCAATTCCAAATTTTCGGCTTCCACGGAAATATCTACCTCCCCGCCCCCTCTCCCTTACCAAAAGCCACATTTCCCCTATTTCTGCCTTCCTTTCCATGTTGAAACCTTCATTCCTTGCTTGCAGCGCCGCCTCCTCGTCGGCCATCCTCCTTCACGCTACTCGGCCTCGCCCTATCCAGGCAGGTAATCCACACCCGATCCCCATCCTCCTCCTCCTTCCACATCCCACATGCCTCGAGCGCCGGCGCAAGCGCGACACCTCTGACAATGAGGAGTAGCTTGTCTTATTAGCTCACTATAAGGACCCATGTTCAGTTTGCTAACTACTGCCTTTCCTTAATAAATTCTAGTGAATTGTGCTATCTACTTTTACCATGCAATCTTCTGCTCTAGAGTATATGTTATATATGTCGTGCAATGTGTTGTTCAGTTAATTGTTTGGTTCAATTCTGCAAATGTGATGTTCAATTCTTCGGGGTGCAATTTTCCAAGTTGTCAAGCGTGCTTGGTTTGGTTAACTGTCTGATCTTCTATTAGGAGTATGTTATATTATGCAATGTGGTGCTCAGTTAACATGTGGTTAAACTGTTTGGTTCAATTCTGCAATGCGATGTTCAATTGTTGTGGGTGCATTCTGTTATTTTATACCATGTGAGAAATAAATCGAATTTGGCCGTACTAAATACATGAGAAACTAGTACAAGTGCTATATTTCCAAGTTGTTAAGCATGATGGGTTTAGTTAACTGTCTGATCTTCTATTAGGAGTATGTTATATTGTGCAATGTGGTGCTCAGTTAACGTTTGGTTCATTTGTTGTGGTGTTTAGTTAATTGTTTGGTTCAATTCTGCAATGCGATGTTCAATTGTTGTGGTTGCATTCTGTTATTGTATACCATCTGAGAAATAAATCGAATTTGTCTGTACTAAATACATGAGAAACAAATACAATTGCTATATTTCCAATTTGTTAAGCGTGCTTGGTTTGGTTAACTGTCTTATCTTCTATTGGGAATATGTTATATTATGCAATGTGGTGCTCAGTTAACATTTGGTTCATTTGTTGTTGTGTTTACTTAACTACATGGTTCAATTCTGCAATGCGATGTTCAATTGTTGTGGCTGCATTCTGTTATTTTATACCATGTGAGAAATAAATCGAATTTGGCAGTACTAAATACATGAGAAACAAATAAAATTGATATATTTCCAAGTTGTTGAGCATTCTTGGTTTGGTTAACTGTCTGATCTTCTATTAGGAGTATGTTATATTGTGCAATGTGGTGCTCAGTTAATGTTTGGTTCATTTCTTGTGGTGTTTAGTTAACTGCACGTGCATGGTTCCGTAAGTGCATCTAGTGCCACCCCTAGTTGGTTTTGGAGTATTGACGACAAACCTAGTTGAGGGACTAATGTGTTTGTGAGAATTGCAGGATAACATAGGTAGAAGTCCCTCATTGATTCGGTTTTCCTACCAGAGATGACCCCTAAAAATGTATGAAGACATTGAAGTCAAACGTGGTATGTGAAGACATTCACATTGAAGACTATGACAAGAGAAGACATCGCATGAAGACTATGGAGCAGGAAGACTTAGATCTTTCGTAGATCTTTTTCTTCTTTGTTGAGTCATAGGAACCACCGTACTGTTAAGTGGGGTCCAAGAGAACCAGTCAGAATGACTGAAGTGATGCTTAACCAAAATCTTATGTCTTCGAGTGAAGACTATGAGAGTGAATCTTGTCCAGAGTTGGACAAGTCAGCTTTGCTTGTAGCCCAAGTAAACTTGCCGTGTGTGTTTGAAATCTGATCGTTGGAACACGTGTCAGTTCCTTAGTGACCCAGGGTCATTTCGGACAAATCAGGTCGGGTTGCCTAGTGGCTATAAATAGCCCACCCCCTACAACCATAAACGGTTGGCTGCTCAGAGTTAAAGTACGGCTTTTGTCGTTTGAGAGCAACCCACCTCGTAGCCTTTAAGAGAGAATTCCTTGCGAGGATAAAGCCCTAAACATCCAGAGCCAAAGAGTGTTAGGCATCACTTAAGTCTTCCTGTCTGTGTGATCTGAAGACTTATTACACTTGAGGACTGTGAATCCTCCAGCTGGTTAGGCGTTGCGTTCTGAGCATCCAAGAGTCATTGTGGATCACCGGTGAACGAAGTCTGTGAAGGTTTGGAAGTCTACCTTGAAGACTTACCAGAGTGATTGGGCGAGGACTGGGTGTCCTTAACTCAAGGGGAATAAGGTGAAGACGAGGTCTTCTGAGTTGAATCTCAGCCTCCCTAACCAGACGTACAGTTGTCACAGCAACTGGAACTGGTCCAACAAATCATTGTATTCAATGAGTCACTAGTTTCATTCTTCCCTTCCCTTTACTTACTGTTGGTCCTAGTGAAGTCATTGTATGATTGCATTATCTTCTGTCTTCACTGAGTGACTGCTTGTTCTGATTGGCTTCACAATATCTTCCTACCTGATCCTTACTGCCTAGCTGCCATTAGTTATTGTGCTTTCACTTCATTGAATACGTGACTATGGTTTGCCTAGTGTAGTCTACCTTCCGCTGCATGGTAATAGGTTTATTTATATTGTTTGTCTTCGAAACTTACATGATTTGATGACTTTCATAAAAATCGCCTATTCACCCCCCTCTAGTCAATCACTAACACTTTTAATTGGTATCAGAGCAAGGTACTCCCTTGTTCTGTGTGATTCGGTTTAACCACCTGGAGTTTTAGCTATGTCGACTGCAGGGATAATTAAAGTCTCCACTGCGTGCCCCGTCTTTGATGGAACTGAATATCCCTACTGGAAGAATAAGATGCGCATGCATCTTGAAGCCATTGATGTCGACCTATGGTATGTCGTCAAGAACGACGTTCCCAAGGCTGGAGAAGGTGTCACTGCTGCTGATGTCAAGAAGTTCGTTCAACTGGACTCTACTGCCAAGAATATTATCTGTGGTCATCTGACCAAAGGACAGTATGGCCGCGTGAGTGCTTTGGAAAAATCTAAGCAAGTCCGGGACTGGCTCTCCAAGGTAAATGAAGGCGTCTCAACCCAGAGAGATCAGAGAATCAGTGTCCTTCGCAACCTCTTCAACCGCTTCAAGACAAATGACAATGAAAATGTCCAGCTCATGTTTGATCGACTCACTGACATCACAAATGAGCTTCAAGCCCTCGGCGCTACTGAGATCACCAAGCATGAAGTTGTCAAGACACTCCTGAGATCACTTGACAGTTCGTTTGACACCCTAGCCCTGATGATTCAAGAATGACCTGATTTCAAGACACTCAATCCGTCTGACATACTTGAGAGGCTCAACACACACGAGTTTCAGCTTTCTGAGAAAAGAGATATCTACGGTCCCAACTATGGGCGAACTCGTGCCTTGAAGGCAAAAGCTGTCTCCTCATCTGAAGAAGAATCTGACAGCAGTTCTGATGATCCTGAAGACATTGGAAAGGAGCTTGCTATGCTTGTGAAGAAGTTCCAAAAATTCACCAAGAAGAAAGGCTTCAGAAAGTCTTCACGATCAAGCTCAAGGAATTATGAAGCTTCTTCTCATGACTACAAGAAGAGAACATGTCACAAGTGCAAGAAACCTAGCCACTACATCTCTGAGTGTGCAAAGTGGGACAATGAGAACAAGAAGAAGAAGAATATCAAGGAGTATGACTCTGATGACAAGAAGAAGAAGAAATACTCAAAGTCTTCATCCAAGTCTTCCTCAAAGTCTTCATCACACAAGAAGAGCTCATCTGGCAAGGCACGTGCGTTTGTTCGCAAGGAAATGGATTCTGAGGAGGAGTCCGCTTCTAAGGAGGCGGAGGTGGAGTCTGAGGAGGAGTCCGATTCTGGCGTTGTGAGTCTAGCCACAGCATACGTTGCCAAGTCCATCTTCAACACTGAAGACAATGACTTCATCACCGACACGGATGCAAATGACAAGGACTACTCCGCTCCTTCCTACTGCTTCATGGCACATGGTGCCAAGGTAAACACACGCACAACTCACTATCAAACATCTAATGATGATGACTCTGATTGCGGTTCCAAACCCATCTACAAAACACTTGCTAAAATTGCAACTGAACAACAGAAAGCTATGGAACACATTCAAAAACTGTTAGACAAAAGCGATGATCTGTTAGACGCTGAAATGACTCGATCTCAGTCCTTAATTGAAGACATAAAAAATCTTCATGTTAAGTATGAGGAACTTGAAAGTCGTCATGAAACGCTCTCAACAACTCATGAAAGGCTTTCCTATGATTATCTTCAAAGGAAGCAAGATCTTGAGAAATTGAGAGCGGCTCATGAAGATCTTCAAAAGGAAAATGAGTCACTTCGTGCCGAACAGATCAGTTCAGCTCAGGAAGGATTTGAACCACCATGTCTTAAATGCATTGAGCGTGATAACGCTACTTCTGCTGATGAATGTTCTACTGCTGCTTCTATTGCAATATCTTAAATTGTTGATGTGGTAACTAACCCCTCTGCTGAGGATACCACTACTATTGCTGATGAGAATGCTAGGCTGAAGACATTGCTTGAAACAGGGATGTACAAAAGTCTCAAAGGGCATCAGACACTATGTGATGTCCTCAAAAGACAGATCCTGAACCGAAACCCTAGGAAAGAGGGTGTTGGGTTCAAAAGGAAAATGAATGCTGATGGCTTTTACTGGAAACCTGAGCAGTACCCCAAAACCACATGGGTTGCGGCAAAGGAACCTTCAGCGGATCCATCCACCCTATCTGGATTCACTTGTGCTAATCCCATTATTATTGATGAATCCTTTGATGCAAACTATAAACTGTTTAAGAATCAGAATGGTGAAGTGTTTGCCAGGTATATTGGTACTAACTGCAGGAATGGGCCGCCTATGAAGAAGGTCTGGGTGCCGAAAAGGTGTTTGGAGAATCTTCCTGTGAATGTCGTCATGACACCACAAGTGACGAAGTCAAATCCCAGACCACAGGCTTCATACAGCCCAAAGGCTTCATATAGACAGAGGACTCACCTGAGTCGCACTAATGCAAATGTTTTGCAGGGAAGCCATACTCGGGCCTATGAATATGAGAACGGTTCATCAAACCACCATGTTCATAAGACCAAGAACTATTCTGCTTATTCTTATGAGTACTATTGTCCACCTGCAAGACTTTTTGCTAGGGCTCCAAAGCCAAAGTTCTCAGATGCTGCACTTAGACTCAGTGCTTCGAAGCCACCCTTGAAGATGTGGGTGGCTAAGAAAGCTTAACTCTCTTTTGCAGGGAAAGGTCTCCAGACGAAAACCAAAATTGGCTGATGCTATTGCTGGGGACCTTACACATCTTGCAGGGTGCAAGATCAAATGCCCAAATGGTCTTATTATGTACTTTGTTCCTGAGTCGCTTGCTACTTGCCCTATCAGTCCTAATCTCGATCTAAGCTTCAATAATCCACTGGTTCGTCAAATGTTTTTGCTTCACAATTCTCTTCGTGAAGCCTATCCCCCTAACTGCACTGTAGGGTACGACACCAGCAGCATCAGAATGGATTATTGATAGTGGGTGTACCAATCACATGACTGGCAAGCGAAGCCTTCTCATGGACTCAACTTTACGTCCATCTTACAAAAGTCACATCACATTTGCTGACACTGGTAAAAGCAAGGTATTGGGTCTAGGTAGAGTTGCAATCTCAAAGAATCAACACATGGATAAAGTCATGCTTGTTGAATCCCTTGGTTTCAACTTAATGTCTGTCTCAATGCTTTGCGATTTAAACATGATTGTGATGTTTGGAAAATATCGTTCCCTTGTACTAATGGAATCTGACAAGTCTCTAGTGTTTGAAGGGTATCGGAAAGATGATTTGTACATGGTAGATTTCTCAGCAGGACCACAACTTGCAGTATGTCTTCTAGCAAAAGCTTCTGAATGCTGGCTCTGGCATCGAAGGCTAGGGCATGCTGGCATGAGGAACCTCCACACCCTTGCAAGGAAGAAGCATGTCATAGGCATCGAGGGCGTCAAGTTCAAGAAGGATCACTTATGCGGTGCCTGTGAAGCAGGAAAGATGACGAGGGCCAAGCATCCCTCAAAGACAATCATGACAACGACTCAACCCTTCGAACTGCTCCACATGGATCTTTTCGGTCCCACTCATTACTCAACTCTTACTACTACTGCTTGTCTCTATGGCTTTGTCATTGTTGATGATTATTCAAGATATACTTAGGTGCATATAATCCTCTACAAGACTGAAGTGCAGGATGTCTTCAGACGCTTCGCCAATCGAGCAATGAACAACTATGGCGCCAAGATAAAGCACATCAGAAGTGACAATGGCACTGAATTCAAGAACACTGGCATGGATACATATCTTGATACTTTGGGAATCACACATGAATTCTTAGCTCCGTACACGCCACAGCAGAATGGCATCGTCGAACGCAAGAACAGAACACTTATTGAGATGGCTCGGACGATGCTTGATGAATACAAGACTCCAAGAAAATTCTGGCCTGAAGCCATTGACACTGCATGCCATATCATCAACCATGCTTATCTTCACAAGCTTCTGAACAAGACATCCTATGAGCTCCTTACTGGCAAGAAGCCAAATGTCAAGTACTTCAGAGTATTTGGCGCCAGGTGCTGGATCAAGGATCCACATCATACTTCAAAATTTGCACCAAAAGCACATGAGGGTTTTATGCTTGGATATGGAAAGGATTCGCACTCCTACAAAGTCTTCAATCTCTTTCATTATAAAGTGGTTGAAACAGTGGATGTGCGGTTCGATGAGACTAACGGCTCACAAAGAGAGCACCTGCCAAATGTGCTAGATGAAGTTCCATCCAGTGAATCAATCAAACTTATCGGAACTGGAGAAATCATACCTTCTGAAGCTCAACCTGAAGAGGAACTTATCATCTCCGCACCGATCAACCTGAAGACAATGCTCAGCCTGAAGACAATCCCTCTAACAATGACAATGATCAGCAAGAGCAAAATCTTCGTCCTGTACATCCTCGTGTTGCAATTGAAGTGCAGATTGAGAGAATAATTGATAGCATCAATGCACCAGGTCCACTCACTCGTTCAAGGGCAACACAGCTAGCAAATTTCTGTGGGCACTTCGCATTCGTCTCAATAACAGAACCCAAGAAAGTTGAAGAAGCCTTCATGGAACCTGAATGGATTCAAGCTATGCAAGAAGAGCTTCAACAGTTTGAGCTGAATAATGTATGGGAACTGGTTAAGCGTCCTGATCCTCGCAAGCACAATATAATAGGCACCAAATGGATATATCGCAACAAGCAAGATGAGCATGGTCAAGTTGTCAGAAACAAAGCTCGTCTCGTTGCTCAAGGATACACTCAAGTTGAAGGGATTGACTTCGATGAAACATTTGCTCCTGTGGCTAGACTTGAAGCCATACGCATACTGCTGGCCTATGCAAATCATCATAACATACTTCTATATCAAATGGATGTGAAGAGCGCTTTTCTCAATGGCAAGATTGAAGAAGAAGTGTCTGTTGCACAACCGCGTGGCTTTGAAGATCCAAAACATCCTGACATGGTGTACAAGCTCAACAAGGCACTATATGGCCTCAAACAAGCTCCTCAGGCTTGGTATGACACACTCAAAGACTTCTTGGAGAGCAAAGGCTTCAAATCTGGTTCACTCGACCCCACTCTCTTCACGAAGACATACGGTGGTGAACTGTTTGTGTGCCAAATATATGTGGATGACATTATCTTCGGCTGCACCAATCAGAAATAAAGTGAAGAGTTTGGATATATGATGAAAGAGCAATATCAGATGTCCATGATGGGTGAGCTGAAGTTCTTCCTTGGTCTTCAAATACGTCAGCAATGCAACGGCATCATTATATCTCAAGAGAAGTATCTCAAAGATTGCCTGAAGAAGTTTGGTATGCAATACTGCAAAGGCTTCACGACGCCAATGCCAGCCAAACATCATCTGGGTCCCGACGACAATGGTAAAGAGTTCGATCAAAAGGTATACCGCTCCATGATTAGTTCTTTACTTTATCTATGTGCATCTAGGCTAGATATTATGCTTAGTGTTTGCATGTGTGCTCGATTCCAAGCGGCACCAAAGGAATCGCATCACTTAGCTGTGAAGCGAATTCTTCGATATTTGGCTTACACCCCAACTCTAGGATTATGGTATCCAAAGGGCTCAGAGTTTGATCTGGTTGGATTCCCGGATGTTGATTATGCTAGTGACAAGGTGGATCGCAAGTCTACATCAGGCACATGTCATTTTCTGGGACGATCACTTGTATGTTGGTCTTCAAAGAAGCAGAACTGTGTATGTCTCTCCACTGCTGAATCTGAATACATTGCTGATGGATCTTGCTGCGCTCAGCTTTTTTGGATGAAGCAAACACTCAAAGACTATGGCATTCATCTGAAGCAAGTGCCACTCTACTACGACAACGAAAGCGCCATCAAGATTGCCAACAACCCAGTTCAGCACTCAAAGACAAAGCACATTGAAATTCATCATCACTTTCTCAGAAATCATGTTGTGAAGGAAGATATTGATATCATACACGTCAAAACTGAAGAGCAATTGGCAGATATCTTCACCAAGCCCTTGGATGAGAAGAGATTTTGCAAGTTACAGTGTGAGCTAAATATCTTGTAATCCTCAAATGTCCTGTGATCAGGCACACATCCTAACACTTATGCATATTGATGACTTAGATGTGCAACACACGAAGTAAAGTATATCTTCAATCAATGAAGACATACATTCTAAGTGTGAATACATTAATGTGGAATTTGACTTTGGAGCGCCATGATAATTGTGCGCCGTGTCTGGGTCTAATACTTCCTATACGGTGGGTAACGCCACCACCAAATTCTTCTGTTTGAAGTGTTTTGCCCATGGCATTACATTTGCTATGTCTTCACATTTTTCTTGTCTTCATTCTCAAATTGTCTTCATGATTATCCTCACTATGTTGGTTTGGTTGTCTTTCTCACATATATATACATATACTAGTGTTCTGTCCTCTACAGTATTCACTTATAGCTATGTCTTCTTGTTGAAACTTTTGAACTAAGTGAATGTGATCGGACCCTAACCTCTCTATGCTTTATATCTCAAACTCTATCTCTCCAAATCATATGCATTCTCTTGAAACTGTTGAATGTCTTCTCTGCGTCCTTGTCAGCAGAAGATACAGAGACAAACATTAAGTCCGCTTTCAATGCTAATTCCTTCACCTGAAACCCGGAGAAGTGGGAACGACCACCCGACAATCCAGGCGTGCGTGGGAACATGGAACAACCTCCGATATGTTGCATGATGGCCACGTGTCCTTCAGATGTGAATCGCCAAGGGCACCTGTGTAATAACACCGTGCCGTCCCTGTCCCTATAAATACACGTCTCACCACAGTCAGTATCCTTTCTTCCACTCTCGCACGAACCCTAGCGCCACCGCTAGCCCTCGACGACGCCGGCGACGAAGCGCTTAGCTGCCGCAACCTCTCCGACACCATCTTCACGCCGGCCGCGGACATCGTCTTCTCCGTCGTCGCCGTAGGTGTCCTCCGTCGCCAAGTTAGGGCACGGACGATCGAACTGCTCGGCCTTCTCTTCCACTCCGTCTAGCAGTTCTTCGTGTGGTAAATAAAACTTCCTTTTACGGCCCCTTTGATCCTACAGATCCATCACTTTCTGCCACAAGAAGTTTCTATTCACACAAGTTGGATCTATTTCATACTGCATCTCATAATATGCCTAGTATGTTCACTTATGCTTCACAAAGTAGTTAGATTCCTCACTTGTATTGATCCATGGATTCGTATAAATCTGGAACCAACTCTTTATCTATGAGTGAATGTCTTTGCACGATGAGGTCAATGTCTTCTAAACTGATTTATCTTCAAAATCTTCTGAGAATGCATATGACCTCTTCCCCTTCCCTCGCACCTTAATGCTGTCATAGGTACATGTCCGTGGGAGAATCCCTTGGTTCTCATAGTCTACATTCATTTGTAGAATTCTTACAGCATCATATAAATTCTCCCGAAGCCAGTTCCTCTTTGTCCAGCAAGCGAAAGCCCTTGAAGCCTTTGAACGTATTGAAGCCATTCAGTTTAAAGTTCATGGCTGCAGAGAAATCAGCAAGGAAGGGTGGCAGAAAGCGTCGAGGTGAAACATCAAGAGATCTGCCCGATGACCTCTCAGAACTGTACAATACAGATCCAGAAGAGGATTACAACCAGCGGAAGACACGAATCCAATGGATTCGACGATATTGGGCAGAACAGTGGTTCAAGTACCGGTTTGTGTCAAAGGAATATGCTAAGAAGAATGCCATCAAGCGACCATGGGGAGACATCCTATACAGAACCCTTCAACCCAGGTCCAGAGATGAATCCATTGAACAAGGCCTCTATGCCTGCATGGTCCGTGGACCACAGCCTGCGGATGCTGACCCATCGTCACTGCTATGGTGTCGTGACGACAATCTGTTCAAGCGCAACTTCCAGTTTGCCCATAATTCGGCGAAGCAGAACAAGAAGTCATTGGGACTACACTTTTTAAGTGCATCTAGTGCCACCCCTAGTTGGTTTTGGAGTATTGACGACAAACCTAGTTGAGGGACTAATGTGTTTGTGAGAATTGCAGGATAACACAAGTAGAAGTCCCTCATTGATTCGGTTTTCCTACCAGAGATGACCCCTAAAAATGTATGAAGACATTGAAGTCAATGGTGGTATATGAAGATATTCACATTGAAGACTATGACAAGAGAAGACACCACGTGAAGCCTATGGAACTCGAAGACTTAGATCTTTTGTAGTTCTCTTTCATTTGTGTTGAGTCATAGGAACCACCGTACTATTAAGTGGGGTCCAAGAGAACCGATCAGAACGACTGAAGTGATGCCTAATTAAAAACCTATGTCTTCAAGTGAAGACTATGAGAGCAAATCTTGTCCAGAGTCGGACAAGTCAGCTTTGCTTGTAGCCCAAGTAAAGTTGCCGTGTGGGTTTGAAATCTGACCGTTGGAACACGTGTCAGTTCCTTAGTGACCCAGGGTCATTTCGGAAAAATCAGGTCGGGTTGCCTAGTGGTTATAAATAGTCCACCCCCTACAACCATAAACGGTTGGCTGCTCAGATTCAGTGCACGGCTTTTGTCATTTGAGAGCAACCCACCTCGAAGCCTTTGAGAGAGAGAGAGAGAGAATACCTAGCGAGGATAAAGCCCTAACCACCCAGAGCCAGAGAGAATTGGGCATCACTTAAGTCTTCTTGTCTGAGTGATCTGAAGACTTATTACACTTGAGGACTGTGCATCCTCCAGCCGGTTAGGCGTCGCGTTCTGAGCATCCAAGAGACATTGTGGATTGCCGGTGAACAAAGTCTATGAAGGTTTGGGAGTCTACCTTGAAGACTTACCAGAGTGATTGGGCGAGGTCTGTGTGACCTTAGCTCAAGGAGAATACGGTGAGGACTGGGTGTCCTGAGCTGCGTGTTCAGGACTGTGTGGCCGGGACTGTGTGTCCTAAGGTTTAAATACCTAGCCGCTCCAACCAGACATACAGATGTCACAGCAACTAGAACTGGTCCAACAAATCATTGTCTTCAACGAGTCACTGGTTTCATCTTCACTTCCTTTTTACTTACTATTACTCATTGTGAAGTCATTGCATGTTTGCTCTATCTTTTGTCTTCACAACGTGAATGTATGATCTGTTTGGCTTCACAATATCTTCCTACCTGATCCTCATTACACTGCAGTTGTTTGTCACTGTGCTCTCACTCTATTGAATACTTGACCATGGCTTGCCTAGTGTAATCTACCTTCCGCTGCATAGTAATAGGCATATCTCTACTGTTTGTCTTCATAACTTCCATGTTTTGAAGACTTTCATAAAAACGCCTATTCACCCCCCCTCTAGTCGATATAACGCACTTTCAATTGCTATCAGAGCAAGGTGCTCCCTTGTTCTGTGTGATTCGGTTTAACCACCTGGAGTTTTAGCTATGTCGACTGCAGGGATAATTAAAGTCTCCGCTGCGTGCCCCGTCTTCGATGGAACTGAATATCCCTACTAGAAGAATAAGATGTGCATGCATCTTGAAGCCATTGACGTCGACCTATGGTATGTCGTCGAGAACGGCGTTCCCAAGGCTGGAGAAGGTGTCACTGCTGCTGATGTCAAGAAATTCACTCAACTGGACTCTACTGCCAAGAATATCATCTGTGGTCATCTGACCAAAGGACAGTATGGCCGTGTGAGTGCTTTGAAGACATCCAAGCTGGTCTGGGACTGGCTCTCCAAGGTCAATGAAGGCATCTCAACCCAGAGAGATCAGAGAATCAGTGTCCTTCATAACCTCTTCAACTGCTTCAAGCAAAATGACAATTAGAATGTCCGACACACATTTGACCGACTCACTGACATCACAAATGAGCTTCAAGCCCTCGGCGCCACTGAGATCACCAAACATGAAGTCGTCAAGACGCTGCTGAGATCACTTGATAGTTTGTTTGACATCCTAGCCATGATGATACAAGAACGTCCTGATTTCAAGACACTCGATCCGTCTGACATACTTGAGAGGCTCAACACACATGAGTTTCAGCTTTCTGACAAAAGAGATATCTACGGTCCAAACTATGGGCGAACTCGTGCCTTGAAGGCAAAAGTTGTTTCCTCATCTGAAGAAGAGTCTGACATCAGTTCTGATGATCCTGAAGACATTGGAAGGGAATTTGCAATGCTTGTGAAGAAGTTCCAAAAATTCACCAAGAAGAAAGGCTTCAGAAAGTCCTCACGATCAAGCTCAAGGAATGATGAAGCTTCTGCTCATGACTACAAGAAGAAAACATGCCACAAGTGCAAGAAAACTGGACACTTCATCTCTGAGTGTCCACAGTGGGACAATGAGAACAGAAAGAAGAAGAAGAGCAAGGAATATGACACTAACGACAAGAAGAAGAAGAAATACTCAAAGTCTTCTTCCAAGTCTTCCTCAAAGTCTTCATCACACAAGAAGAGCTCATCTGGCAAGGCACGTGCGATTTGTTGGCAAGGAAATGGATTCAGAGGAGGAGTCCAGTTCTGAGGAGGCAAAGGTGGAGTCTGAGGAGGAGTCTGATTCAGGCATTGCAAGTCTGGCTACAGCATACGTCGCCAAGTCCATCTTCAACACTGAAGAAAATGACTTCATCACTGACACTAATGCAAATGACAAGGACTACTCCACTCCTACCTACTGCTTCATGGCATGTGGTGCCAAGGTAAACACACGCACTACTCACTATCAAACATCTAGTGACGATGACTCTGATTGTGGTTCAAAACCCAGCTACAAAACACTTGCTAAAATTGCAACTGAACAACAGAAAGCTATGGAACATATTCAAAAACGTTTAGACAGAAGTGATGATCTGTTGGGTGCTGAAATGACTCGGTCCGAATCCTTAATTGAAGACATAAAAAATCTTCACGTTAAGTATCAGGAACTTGAAAGTCGTCATGATACTCTCTCAACAGCTCATGAAAAGCTTTCCTATGATTATCTTCAAAGGAAGCAAGATCTTGAGAAATTGAGAGCGGCTCATGAAGATCTTCAAAAGGAAAACGAGTCACTTCGCGCCAAACAGATCAGTTCCGCTCAGGATGGATTTGAACCACCATGTCTTAAATGCATTGAGCGTGATAATGTTAATTCTGTTGCTGAATGTTCCACTTCTACTGCTGTTGCAATATCTTCAACTATTGATGTGGTAACTAACCCCCCTGCTGAGGATACCACCGCTATTGCTGATGAGAATGCTAGGTTGAAGACATTGCTTGAAACAGGGATGTACAAAAGTCTTAAAGGGCATCAGACATTATGTGATGTCCTCAAGAAGCAGATTCTGAACCAAAACCCTAGGAAAGAGGGTGTTGGTATCGTAAGGAAAATAAATGCAGATGGCTCTTACTGGAAACCTGAGCAGTACCCCAAAACCAAGTGGGTTGCTGCAAAGGAACCTTCAGCAGATCCATCCAATTTATCTGGCTTCACTTGTGCTAACCCCATTATCATTGATGAATCCTTTGATGCAAACTATGTACTGTTTAAGAATCAGAATGGTGAAGTGTTTGCAGGTATATTGGTACTAACTGCAGGAATGGACCGCCTATGAAGAAGATCTGGGTTTCGAAAAGGTGTCTGGAAAATCTTCCTGTGAATGTCTTCATGACACCTCACATGAAGAAGACAAACCTCAGACCAAAGGCTTCATACGGTCCAAAGGCTTCATACATACAGAGGACTCACCTGAGTCGCACTAACGCAAATGTTTTGCAGGGAAACCACACTCAGGCATATGAATATGAGAGCGGTTCATCAAACCGCCATGTTCATATGACCAAGAATTATTCTACCTATTCTTCTGAGTACTATTGTCCACCTGCTAGACTGTTTGCTAGGGCTCCAAAGCCAAAATTCTCAGATGCTGCACTTAGACTTATTGCTTCTAAGCCACCCTTGAAGATGTGGGTGGCTAAGAATGCTTAACTCTCTTTTGTAGGGAAAGGTCTCCAGCAGAAAACCAAAATCTTCTGACGCTATTGCTGGGGACCTTAAACATCCTGTAGGGCACAAGATAAAATGCCCGAATGGCATCACTATGTACTTCGTTCCTGAATCGCATGCTACTCTCCCTATTAGTCCTAATCTGGATCTAAGTATTCACAACCCACTGGTTCGTCAAATGTTTTTGCTTCACAATTCTCTTCGTGAAGCCTATTCCCCTAACTGCACTGTAGGGTACGACACCAGCATCTTCAGAATGGATTATTGACAGTGGGTGTACAAATCACTTGACCGACAAAAGAAGCCTTCTTATGGACTCAACCTTACGTCCATCCGACAAGAGCCACATCACATTCGCTGACACTGGTAAAAGTAAGGTATTGGGTCTAGGTAGAGTTGCAATCTCAAGGGATCAACACATGGATAAAGTCATGCTTGTTGAATCCCTTGGCTTCAACTTAATGTCTATCTCAATGCTTTGCGATTTGAACATGATCATAATATTTGGAAAATATCGTTGCCTGGTACTAATGGAATCTGACAAGTCTCTAGTGTTTGAAGGGTATCGGAAAGATGATTTGTATGTGGTAGATTTCTCAGCAGGGCCACAACTTGCAGTATGTCTTCTGGCAAAAGGTTTAGAATGCTGGCTTTGGCATCGGAGGCTTGGGCATGCTGGCATGAGGAACCTCCACACCCTTGCAAAGAAGAAACATGTCATAGGCATCGAGGGCGTCAAGATCAAGAAAGATCACTTATGCAGTGCCTGTGAAGCAGTGAAGATGACGAGGGCAAAACATCCCTCGAAGACAATCATGACCACTACTCGACCCTTCGAACTGCTTCACATGGATCTTTTTGGTCCCACTCACTACTCAACTTTTACCACTACTGCTTGCCTCTATGGCTTTGTCATTGTTGATGATTACTCTAGATATACTTGGGTGCACATAATCCTTTACAAGACTGAAGTGCAGGATGTCTTCAGATGCTTCGCCAATCGAGCTATGAACAATTACGGCGCCAAGATAAAGCACATCAGAAGTGACAATGGCACTGAATTCAAGAACACTGGACTTGATACATATCTTGATACCTTGGGCATCACACATGAATTCTCAACCCCGTACACACCACAGCAGAATGGTGTCATCGAACGCAAGAACAGAACACTCATTGAGATGGCCAGAACGATGCTAGATGAATACAAGACTCCAAGAAAATTCTGGCCTGAAGCCATTGACACTGCATGCCATACAATCAATCGTGTTTATCTTCACAAGCTTCTGAACAAGACATCTTATGAACTCCTAACTGGCAAGAAGCCAAATGTCAGTTACTTCAAAGTATTTGGCACAAGGTGCTGGATCAAGGACCCACACCACACCTCAAAGTTTGCACCAAAAGCACATGAGGGTTTTATGCTTGGATATGGAAAGGATTCGCACTCCTACAGAGTCTTCAATCTCTTTCATTACAAAGTGGTTGAAACAGTGGATGTGCGATTCGATGAGACCAATGGTTCACAAAGAGAGCAACTGCCAAATGTGCTAGATGAAGTTCCATCTAGTGAATCAATCAAGCTAAGGGGAACTGGAGAGATTATACCTTCTGAAGCTCATCCTGAAGAAGAACTTATCATCTCAGCACCTGATCCACATGAAGACAATGCTCAGCTTGAAGACATTCTTCCCAATAACAACACAGATCAGCAAGAGCAAAGTCTTCGCCCTGTACATCCTCGTGTTGCCAATGAGGTGCAGATTGACAGAATAATTGACAGAATCAATGCACCTGGTTCACTCACTCGTTCAAGGGAAACTCAGCTGGCAAATTTCTGTGGGCACTTCGCATTCGTCTACAGAACCCAAGAAAGTTGAAGAAGCCTTCATGGAACCTGAATGGATTCAAGCTATGTAAGAAGAGCTTCAACAGTTTGAGCTGAACAATGTATGGGAACTGGTTAAGCGTCCTGATCCACGGAAGCACAATATAATAGGCACCAAATGGATATACTTGCAACAAGCAAGATGAGCATGGACAAATTGTCAGAAACAAAGCTCGTCTCGTTGCTCAAGGATATACTCAAGTGGAAGGCATTGATTTCGATGAAACATTTGCTCCTGTGGCTAGACTTGAAGCCATACGTATACTGCTGGCCTATGCAAATCATCATAACATACTTCTATATCAAATGGATGTGAAGAGTGCCTTTCTCAATGGCAAGATTGAAGAAGAAGTGTATGTTGCACAACCGCCTGGGTTTGAAGATCCAAAACATCCTGACATGGTATACAAGCTTAACAAGGCACTGTATGGCCTCAAACAAGCCCCTCGGGCCTGGTACGACACACTCAAATATTTCCTGAAGAGCAAAGGCTTCCTACCTGGTTCCCTAGATCCCACTCTCTTCACGAAGACATATGATGGTGAACTGTTTGTGTGCCAAATTTATGTGGATGACATTATCTTCGGCTGCACCAATCAGAAGTACAGTGAAGAGTTTGGCTATATGATGCAAGAGCAATATCAGATGTCTATGATGGGGGAGCTGAAGTTCTTCCTCGGTCTTCAAATACGACAACAACACAACGACATCTTCATATCTCAAGAGAAGTATCTCAAAGAGTGCCTGAAGAAGTTTGGTATGCAAGACTGCAAAGGCTTCACAACACCAATGCCAGCCAAACATCATCTGGGTCCCGACGACAATGGTAAAGAGTTTGATCAAAAGGTATACCGCTCCATGATTGGTTCTTTGCTTTATTTATGTGCATCTAGGCCATATATTATGCTTAGTGTTTGCATGTGTGCTCGATTTCAAGCGGCACCAAAGGAGTCGCATCACTTAGCTATGAAGCGAATTCTTCGATATTTGGCTCACACCCCAAATCTCGCATTATGTTATCCAAAGGGCTCAGAGTTTGATCTGGTTGGATTCTTGGATGCTGATCATGCTGGTGACAAGGTTGATCGGAAGTCTACATCAGGCACATGCCACTTTCTGGGATGATCACTTGTATGTTGGTCTTCAAAGAAGCAGAACTGTGTATCCCTCTCCACTTCTGAATCTGAATACATTGCTGCTGGATCTTGCTGCGCTCAACTTCTGTGGATGAAGCAAACTCTCAAGGACTATGGCATTCATCTGAAGCAAGTGCCACTTTACTGCGACAACGAAAGCGCCATCAAGATTGCCAATAACCCAGTTCAGCACTCGAAGACAAAGCACATAGAAATTCGTCATCACTTTCTTAGAGATCATGTTGTGAAGGAAGATATTGATATCATACACGTCAACACTGAAGAGCAATTGGAAGATATCTTCACCAAGCCCTTGGATGAGAAGAGGTTTTGCAAGTTACGGTGTGAGCTAAATATCCTGGAATCCTCAAATGTCCTGTGATCAGGCACACATCCTAACACTTATGCATATTGATGACTTAGATGTGCAACACACGAAGTAGTGTATATCTTCAATCAATGAAGACATACATTCTAAGTGTGACTACATTAATGTGGAATTTGACTTCGGAGCGCCACGATAATTGTGCGCCGTGTCTGGGTATAAAACTGCCTATACGGTGGGTAACGCCGCCACCAAACGTTCTATTTTGAAGTGTTTCACTCATGGCGTTACCTTGCAATGTCTTCACATTTGGTTTGGCTTCAATCTCAACATGTCTTCATGATTATCTTCACTATGTTGATTATATAGATATATATATATATTAGTGTTCTGTCCTCTACAGCATTCACTTATAGCTATGTCTTCTTGTTTGAATCTTTTGAACTAAGTGAATGTGATCGGACCCTAACCTCTCTATGCTTTCTATCTCAAATTCTATCTCTCCAAGTCATATGCATTCCATTGAAACTGTCGAATGTCTTCTCTGCGCCCTTGACAACAAAAGACACAGAGACAACCTTTTAGTCCGTTTTCAATGCTCATTCATCCACATGACATCCGGAGAAGTAGGAACGACCACCCGACAATCCAGGCGTGAGTGGGACGTGGAACAAACCCCAAAATTTTGCATGATGGCCATGTGTCACTCAGATGCGAATCGCCAGGGGCACCTGTGTAATAGTGCAGTGCCGCCCCTGTACCTATAAATACACACTTACATCGGTCATTATCCTTTCTTCCACCCTCACACGAACCCTAGAGCCACCGCTAGCCCTCGACGACGTCGGCGACGAAGCGCTTCGCTGCTGCAACCTCTCCGACGCCGTCTTCACGCCGATCGCGGACATCGTCCTCTCCACCGTCGCCGTAGGTGTCCTCCGTCGCCAAGTTAGGGCACGGAAGATTGAACTGCTCAGCCTCATCTCCCACTTCATCTAGCAGTTCTTAGTGTGGTAAATAAAACTTTTTTTACAGCACTATTGATCCTATGGATTTATCACTTTCTACCACAAGCAGTTTCTGTTCACACAAGTTAGATCTCCCTCATACTGCATCTCACAACATGCCTAGTATATTCACTTGTGCTTCACAAACTAGTTAGATTCCTCACTTGTACTGATCTGTGGATTCGTACAAATCTGGAACCAACTTCTTATCTATGAGTGAATGTCTTCGCACGATGAGGTCAATGTCTTCTAAACTGATTTATCTTCGAAATCTTCTGAGAATGCATATGACCTCTTCCCCTTCCCTCGCACCTTAATGCTGTCACAGGTACATGTTCGTGGGAGAATCCTTTGGTTCTCATAGTCTGCATTCATTTGCAGAATTCTTACAGCATCACATAAATTCTCCTGAAGCCAGTTCCTGTTGGTCCAGCAAGAGAAAGCCTTTGAAGCCTTTGAACGTCTTGAAGCCTTTCAAGTTAAAGTTTATGGCTTCAGAGAAAGCAGCAAGGAAGGGGGGC
Organism: Triticum aestivum; assembly: GCF_018294505.1. Classification (NCBI taxonomy): domain Eukaryota; kingdom Viridiplantae; phylum Streptophyta; class Magnoliopsida; order Poales; family Poaceae; genus Triticum; species Triticum aestivum. The sequence continues at coordinate 603,248,830 of NC_057803.1, forward strand.
AGACAGCGTCGTGGCGGAACATCCAGAGATCTGCCAGATGAACTCGCAGAAATGTACAAGACAGATCCTGAAGAGGATTACAGTCAGCGCAAGACCCGAATCCAATGGATTCGATGATATTGGGTAGAATAATGGTTCAAATACCACTTCACAACCCAAGAGTATGCTGAGAAAAGTGCCATCAAAAGACCGTGGGGAGACATCCTATACAAGAATCTTCTACCCAGGTCCAGAAATTAAGCCATTGCCCAAGGCTTCTATCCATGCATGGTCCATGGGCCACAGCCTGCAAATGCACATCCGTCGTCACTACTCTGGTGTCGTGATGACAATCTATTCAAGCGCAACTTTCAGTTTGCCCAAAACTCAGCGAGGCAGAACAAGAAGAAATTTGGGTTAGACTTCAACCCTGGTCCCTCCGCACCAAGGGCAGATGGCACATGTGAGGCAGAACCCAATGTCATCGGTCCTGATGCCAACCTTGAAGGCCTCATCACCCGCATCTTAGTTCAAGGGACTGTAGTGAATGAGCCTCCAGCTGACTCTGAATCAAAAGAAGCTCCTGCAGTGCTGAAGCCAAAGAAGATGAGTAAGCCTAAAGCTTCAAAGCCAGCCCCTTCACCCAAAATTTCAAGGGCGAAGCCACTGGCAACTGCACCTCCTGAATATAGTGTGCCGTCTGAAGACTTATCACGCATCTCAAAGCCCCAGAAGGCCAAGGTGCCTCTGCCACACAGCGGCCAAGAGCTCACAGCTGCTGCCATTCTGCGCAATGATGACATTGACCTGTCAAGTGATGAAGACCTAGCAGATGACGCTCTTGAGCAACTCATCAAGAGCAAAGAAGAAGCAAAAATCTTCAATGATCTGCCGCTCTTTGATGTCACCATCATCCACAACTTCATTGACGAGTGGTTTGACACGCCAAACATCAGCTTTGACGATCTGCAGCTACCCATTGGCCTTAGTGTCGCCTTCCATGGCGCCATTGCTTCAGAACTAGCTATCGCCCAGCGCGTTGTTGAGCTGAAGCAGAAGATTGACTATGAAAAGGCTCAGTTCAAGAAGCATATGGCCAAGCTCAGCATGCAAGAAGTGAAGAACTTCAAGATCATGATGCACGAGCTTAAGGAAAACTTTCTGAAGAAACATGCAGAAGCTCAGGGTTCGCGTGAGCGCATGAAGACTCTGGCTGACAGATGCGTGCAAGCCTATAATGAGGCTGAAAAACACAAGGCACTTGGGCGTCCTGGCATCGACCCCAGGATGGCCGCAAAGAAGAAGAAGAAGCCTGTTACAGCTGAACCCGATGCACCAAGGCAGGAAGCAGTTCCGATTGTCTTCCCCATAAGAATGACTGGCTCGAAGCCAAAAAGCAGGTCAACAGCTTCAGAGCTCAAGAAGACGGGGACTACTGAGGCTGAAGCGAGGAAAAGGAAATATCCTGAAGCCTCCTCTACTGCCCCCTCTAAAAAGAAGAGGAAGACCAAGAAAGATCGGGCTGCCCCCACACAGCCCTTGATGGTTGAACCCCTTTCTGTGGTCTATTCTGAAGCTAAACGCCAACTAACTGTCCATGAGTCTGCTTCCACAGAGGCTCATGCAGCTAAAGACATTCCAGCAGCTAATCCCATCACTGCTGAAGACATTGGTCAACATGACAATGTAGAAGATGATGAAGTCCTTCCTTAGCAAGACAATAGCGAACTCATCAGCATTGGTCGTCCATTGACGCCAATTACCCAGGATGCCTCATGTGCGGATTGCCCACAAGAGGAAGAAGACAATGAGGCCCAGCCCACTCAATCTCCACAAGCGTCGCCCGCGTTGCACATGCTTCGCAAAGGTCCAAGGCCTCAAGTCTCTGCTGAAAACATTCTGGCTGCATCAGCCGAAGACGAAGAAGTACCACAAGTCCCCTCATCTCACCAAGAAGCAGTTCTTACAGAGAACGTGCTTGTGTCCAACCCTCCAGCTCTTCAAGTGGAGGATGCAAATCGTGAGGCTGCCACAACTAACAATGAAGCTAATGTGGAGCTCTCCCCACCAAAAGCATCAGAAGAAAGCGAAGCCACTGGTCCTGACACTTCTGTTCCTGAGTCTGCCGCAGGTCCTCAGTTCGACTATCATGTTGAGCACATGCCTCAGGTACAGAAGCCAATCCCAAGACTGCCAAGGTTCCCAGGTCCTGCATCAGCACCTGGCTCCTTCAACATCAATGGCTTCAGGGCAGACAATACATTCTTCAATAGCTCCAAGAACCCCTACTCACGGGAAAGGATTTCATCAGATCGGTTCTGGAGCTATCCTCAGTGAAGTTACTACTCATGCATATTGTACAACCAAAGTCGCGTCTTCCCACACAAGCGCCTTGACATTGAAGCTATAGCTAGTCTGCCCTGCCTAGAAGAAGCTTTGGATTGCTTCAAGCAAGTTGGACTGCTGCCATTCATAACTGACCAAGAGCATTGGAATGAAGAGCTGCTGCTCCAATTCTATGCCACACTCCACATCCGTGGGTACAACAGAGATCCGAAGACTTGGGTCCTGGAGTGGATGACCGGAAATGTTCATCACGAAGCCAATGCATTTGACATCATTGAATTCACTGGCTTGCCCACTCCTGGCGATCTCTTCGAGCAAGGCTGTCAGCTGCATACTGAAGCTATTGAGAGCATCTTTTAGAGGCCTGAACCTGATATGAGTCAGATGCTCAGCATGATGAAGCCATTGCCCCAAGATGCTGCTTATCCCATAGCGTTCTTCGTTGAAGACCTTGAGTATCTGCCAAGAACCATCTATCACATCATCAGGCGGACTCTCTGGCCGATTAAAGGCCACTCTCCAAATGCCAAGATCGAGGGTGCAATGAAGACTTTGATATTCTGTATCCTTCATGGAAAATGCTTCAATGCACAGGACTTCTTCATACGCCAACTTGTTGCATCAGGCTCAGATCTGTTTGCTTTGAAGTTCTACGCCCCTTGGGTAATGCGGCTGATCAAACATCACTCTGCTATCTCGTATCCGCCCTCAGCTCGCAACCATCGTATCTTCTTGCCTGATGTGGATACCTTTGCTGAAGCCATCTATCCTGAGCCTGCCAGGCAACCTCTCAGTCTTCAGAATGCAGAACACCAGAGCTTCACTCAAAACATTGAAGGAGTTGAAGCAGTCTCTCGGGTGTATCCTTTGGCTGGCACTACACGTGCACCATGCCCTGCTTCCACTGAAGCCACTGACAGCACAACTGCTCCAAGACCCAAGAAGCGCACTCGTGTTCTCAATGACCGAGAGCTTCTTGTGGCCCTTCATCAAAAACAGGATAGGCATCATGACTGGCTGAAGCGTCAGATGAAAAGCCTCTTGGTGGATGTTAATCGCATTCGAAATCTTGCCACCAAGAATGCTTTCGTTACACATGAAACCTGTCGCCGTACATGGAAAGGGCTAACAATGATGTGTTCTAAAGCTGATCTTCAAGAGGATGGCTTCACTGAGCGATTCAAGTTTCACTCCACACCTCCTAGAAGGGCTATGCTGCGAGGAACACCATCCCTTGAAGACTCTGAGTTTTCTTCCTCTGCTGCCACAGTGACTGCCAGAGTTATCGAGGATGAAGATGATGCTACTTCACCACCACCTCCTTCAGCACACATTGATACTGCTCCAAGTTCGTCTGCACCGCCACACACCACCGAAGACCCTGCTACTTCACCTACTCCTCATGGGACCGAGTAGATGCTCTATGTCTTCAAACCTTTTTGGTCCTCACTGACAAAAGGGGGAGAAGCATATGAGGTTGATAGTCTTCAAGCGGGTCATTATGGGCGGGTGCTTTATATTTTGCCATATTTTGCTTCGTGCTTACAACTCTCGTTTTGCTACATTTGGTTCTTTGAGTTGTAACACTTAAACTCGATGTTCGTCTGCTACTTATTTGCCAACTTGTTTTGCGATGATAAATTCCGCATGTGCGACGATAAATTCCGCACTTAGATCATTCTGCAGACGTCCATTTTTCATTATGCATGTCATTATCTTCATATACTTTCACATGCATAGTGGAATGTCATCATAAGGTGAAGTGGATCTCCACAAGTACAACCTGCCATGTGCATTTGCATTCCAAAAGCAAATTACTTATATGCACATCTTCAGGGGGAGCCCTTGCAACTTATGAAGACAATTCCTTATCCTTTAAAATTTCACAGATTATATTCCCCGTTGAAAACTTCAACTAGTTTGTCATCAATCACCAAAAAGGGGGAGATTGTAAGTGCATCTAGTGCCACCCCTAGTTGGTTTTGGAGTATTGACGACAAACCTAGTTGAGGGACTAATGTGTTTGTGAGAATTGCAGGATAACACAGGTAGAAGTCCCTCATTGATTCGGTTTTCCTACCAGAGATGACCCCTAAAAATGTACGAAGACATTGAAGTCAATGGTGGTATATGAAGATATTCACATTGAAGACTATGACAAGAGAAGACACCACGTGAAGCCTATGGAACTCGAAGACTTAGATCTTTCGTAGTTCTCTTTCATTTGTGTTGAGTCATAGGAACCACCGTACTGTTAAGTGGGGTCCAAGAGAACCAGTCAGAATGACTGAAGTGATGCCTAATTAAAAACCTATGTCTTCAAGTGAAGACTATGAGAGCAAATCTTGTCCAGAGTCGGACAAGTCAGCTTTGCTTGTAGCCCAAGTAAAGTTGCCGTGTGGGTTTGAAATCTGACCGTTGGAACACGTGTCAGTTCCTTAGTGACCCGGGGTCATTTCGGACAAATCAGGTCGGGTTGCCTAGTGGCTATAAATAGTCCACCCCCTACAACCATAAACGGTTGGCTGCTCAGATTCTGTGCACGGCTTTTGTCGTTTGAGAGCAACCCACCTCGAAGCCTTTGAGCAAGAGAGAGAATACCTAGCAAGGATAAAGCCCTAACCACCCAGAGCCAGAGAGAATTGGGCATCACTTAAGTCTTCTTGTCTGAGTGATCTGAAGACTTATTACACTTGAGGACTGTGCATCCTCCAGCCGGTTAGGCATCGCGTTCTGAGCATCCAAGAGACATTGTGGATTGCCGGTGAATGAAGTCTGTGAAGGTTTGGGAGTCTACCTTGAAGACTTACCAGAGTGATTGGGCGAGGTCTGTGTGACCTTAGCTCAAGGAGAATATGGTGAGGACTGGGTGTCCTGAGCTGCGTGTTCAGGACTGGATGTCCGGGACTGTGTGTCCTAAGGTTTAAATACCTAGCCGCTCCAACCAGACGTACAGTTGTCACAGCAACTGGAACTGGTCCAACAAATCATTGTCTTCAACGAGTCACTGGTTTCATCTTCACTTCCTTTTTACTTACTGTTACTCATTGTGAAGTCATTGCATGTTTGCTCTATCTTTTGTCTTCACAACGTGAATGTATGATCTGTTTGGCTTCACAATATCTTCCTACCTGATCCTCATTACACTGCAGCTGTTTGTCACTGTGCTCTCACTCTATTGAATACTTGACCATGGCTTGCCTAGTGTAATCTACCTTCCGCTGCATAGTAATAGGCATATCTCTACTGTTTGTCTTCATAACTTCCACGTTTTGAAGACTTTCATAAAAATCGCCTATTCACCCTCCCCTCTAGTCGATATAACGCACTTCCACACTTCAACCCTGGTCCCTCTGCTCCCCGTGCTGACGGCGCACGTGATGCAGAACCCAATGTCATCGGTCCTTTCTACAGCCTGGATGGCCTCATCACTCACATCTCTGTTCAAGGTGCCAAAGTGGATCATTCTGATGATAATGCTGACACTGATGAAGCCCCAGCTCCTACTCCAGAGCCGCAGAAGCCAAAGAAGGCTAAAGCTTCAAGGTCAGCTGCTCCACCAAAAATCTCACGGGCGAAGCCACTGGCCACTGCACCTCCTGAAGATAGTGTGCAGTCTGAAGATCTGTCACGCATCTCCAAGCCCTTGAGAGTCAAGATGCCTCTGCAACACACCAGCCAAGAACTGACTGACTACTGCTATTCTGCGCAATGATACCATTGATCTATCCAGCGATGAAGATCTTGCAGATGACGCTCTTGAGCAACTGATCAAGAGCAAAGAAGAAGCGGAAATCTTCAATAATTTTCCTCTCTTTGACGTGGCAATCATCCAGACTTCATTGATGAGTGGTTTGACACGCCCAACCTCAGCTTTGAAGATCCGCAACTTCCCATTAGCCTCAGTGTTGCCTTCCATGGCGCCATTGCTTCAGAGTTAGCTATAGCCCAGCGCATCGTTGAACTGAAGCAGGAGATTGACTTTGAGAAAGCTCAGTTCAAGAAGCATATGGCCAAGCTCAGCGTGCAAGAAGTCAAGAACTTGAAGATCATGCTGCACGAGCTCAAAGAAGCCTTTCTCAAGAAGCGTGAAGAAGCTCAAGGTTCTCGTGAGCGCATGAAGAGCCTGGCTGACAAGTGTGTGCAAGCCTACAATGAGGCTGAGAAGCGCAAGGCCCTTGGGCGTCCTGGCATCGACCCCAGGATGGCAGCAAAGAAGAAAAAGAAGCCCGCTGTGGGCGAACCCAACGCACTAAGGCAGGAAGCACATCCCATTGTCTTCCCAGCCAGCATAACTGGCTCGAAGCCAAAAGCCAGGTCTACCGCTTCAGAACTGAAGAAGACGAGGACTGCTGAGGCTGAAGCCAGAAAGAGGAAACATCCTGAAGCCTCTGCTGCTGCTCCCTCCAAGAAGAAGCGCAAGACCAAGAAGGATCGGGCTGCTCCCACAGAGCCCTTAGTTGTTGAACCTATCTCCATGGTTTGCCCTGCCGCTAAACATCAAGAGCGCCAACTGACTGTCCATGAGCCTGATTCCACAGAGGCTCATGAAGCTGAAGACATTCCAGCAGCTGATCCCACCGCTGCTGAAGACATTGGTCACCATGACAATGTTGACGATGATGTAGTTCTTCCTCTGATTGAGCACCAACAAGTATCATCGCCTGTGCTTACGCACAACGAACTCATCAGCATTGGTCGTCCTCTGACGCCAATTGCTCAGGATGCATCATGGGCTGATCACCCACAACAACAAGTCACACCACCCCGGCAAGTAGAAGAAGATGACTTTGAGGCACAACCAACTCCATCTCCAAAGGCGTCGCCAGCGTTACGCAGGCTTCGCAAAGGACCAAGGTCTCAAGTCTCCGAGTCTGAGGCTAAAGCTGCTGAAGACATTCTGGCTGCATCAGCCAACGACACCCAAGAAGAAGAACATGCCCCTACTCCCCCAACTACTGAAGAAGCTGTTCTCGAGGAGAACGTGTCTGTGCCCGACCCTCCAGCTCATCAAGTGGAGGTAGAAACTCTTGAGCCTGCCACCACCAACACGAATGAAGCCACTGACATTGTCATGGCTGAAGCAATTGTGGAGCCTACACCAACCCAAGAACCAGAAGTCAGCGAAGCCAATGATGCTACTGCTTCTGTTCCTGCGCCTGCTGCTGGTCCTCAGTTTAACTATCATATTAAGCATAGGCCTCATGTACAGAAGCCAATGCCAAGGTTGCCCAGGTTTCCAGGTCCTGCATCAGCACCTGGATCCTTTAATGTCAACGGCTTCAAAGCAGACAACACCTTCTTCAATAGCTCCAAGAACCCCTACTCAAGGGAAAGAATATCTTCTGATCGGTTCTGGAGCTATCTGCAGCGAAGTAATTACTCATGCATTCTGTACAATCAAGGTCGCATCTTCCCTCATATGCGTCTTGACACTGAAGCAATAACTGGTCTGCCCTGCTTGGAAGAAGCTCTGGATTGCTTCAAAGAGGTTGGATTGTTGCCTTTTGTCACCGACCAAGAGCATTGGAATGAAGAGTTGCTGCTCCAATTTTATGCCACACTTCACATACGTGGTTAGAACAGAGATTCGAAGACTTGGGTCCTTGAGTGGATGACAGGAAATGTTCATCACGAAGCCAAAGCCTTTGATATCATTGAGCTCACTGGTCTGCCCACTCCTGGAGATCTCTATGAACCTGGCTGTCAGCTTCATAGTGAAGCTATGGAGAGCATCTTTCAGAAGCCTAAACCGAACATGAGTCAGATGCTCAGTATGATGAAGCATATCCTAAGGAGTTCTTTGTTGAAGACCTTGAGTATCTGCCACGCACTATCTATCGCATTATGAGGCGAACTCTCTGGCCCATCAAAGGACATTCTCCACATGCAAAGCTGGAAGGTGCAATGAAGACTTTGGTCTTCTATATTCCTCATGGCAAATGCTTCAATGCACAAGACTTCTTCATCTGCCAATTTGCTGCATCAGGATCTGATCTTTTTGGCTTGAAGTTCTATGCTCCATGGATAATGCGGCTGATCAAACTTCACTCAGCTATCTCATATCAGCCCTCTGCTCGAAATCATCGGATCTTTCTGCCTGACGTGGATATGTCCGTTGAAGCCATCTATCAAGAGCCTGCCAAGGAGCCTCTTAGTCTTCAGAATGCTGAGCATCAAAGTTTCTCTCAGAACATTGAAGGAGTTGAAGCAGTCACTCGTGTTTATCCTCTGGCTGGTACTACACGTGCACCTCATCGTGCCCTCACTGAAGCCACTGAAATCACTATTGCCCAACGGCCCAAGAAGCGATCTCGTGTTCTCAATTACCGAGAGCTTCTGGTTGCCCTTCACCAGAAACAGGATAGGCATCATGACTGGCTGAAGTGCCAAATGCACAGCCTCTTGGTGGATGTCAACCGCATTCTCAATCTTGCCACCAAGAATGCATTCGTTGCCCATGAAACCTGTCGGCATACATGGAAAGGGCTGACGCTTATGTGCTTTGAGGATGATCTTCATGAGGATGGCTTCCCTGAACATTTCAAGTTTGACTCCACACCTCCCCGAAGGACTGTGCTACGACGAACTCCGTCTCTTGAAGACTCTGAGTTCTCTTCCTCCGCAGCAACTGTGAATGCCAGAGTGATCGAGGACGAAGACGATGCTACTTCACCACCCCCTACTTCAGCACGCATCGACACTGCCCCGAGTTCGTCCGCACCGCCTAACAACACGACGACCTTGCTACTTCTCCTACTCCTCATGGGTACGAGTAGATGCTCTATGTCTTCAAACCTTTTTGGTCCTTACTGACAAAAGGGGGAGAAGCATATGAGTTTGATAGTCTTCAAGCAGGTCCATATGGGCGGTTACTTTATGTTTTGCCTAGTGTTTACAACTCTTGTTTTGATACATTTGGTTCTTTGAGTTGTAACACTTAAATTCGATGGTCGTCTGCTACTTATTTGCTATTTTGTGATGCGATGATAAATTTCGCATGTGCGACGATAAATTCTGCACTTAGATCATTTGCAGACGTCCATTTTTCATTATGCATGTCATTATCTTCACATACTTTTCATGCATGATGAATTGTCATCATAAGTTGAAGAGGATCTCCACAAGTACAACCTGCCATGTGCATTTGCATTCCAAAAGCAAATTCCTTATATGCACATCTTCAGGGGGAGCCCTTGCAACTTATGAAGACAATTTCTTATCCTTCACAGTTTCACATATTATATTCCCCGTTGAAAACTTCAACTAGTTTGTCGTCAATCACCAAAAAGGGGGAGATTGTAAGTGCATCTAGTGCCACCCCTAGTTGGTTTTGGAGTATTGACGACAAACCTAGTTGAGGGACTAATGTGTTTGTGAGAATTGCAGGATAACACAGGTAGAAGTCCCTCATTGATTCGGTTTTCCTACCAGAGATGACCCCTAAAAATGTATGAAGACATTGAAGTCAAACGTGGTATGTGAAGACATTCACATTGAAGACTATGACAAGAGAAGACATCGCATGAAGACTATGGAGTAGGAAGACTTAGATCTTTCGTAGATCTTTTTCTTCTTTGTTGAGTCATAGGAACCACCGTACTGTTAAGTGGGGTCCAAGAGAACCAGTCAGAATGACTGAAGTGATGCTTAACCAAAATCCTATGTCTTCGAGTGAAGACTATGAGAGCGAATCTTGTCCAGAGTTGGACAAGTCAGCTTTGCTTGTAGCCCAAGTAAAGTTGTCATGTGTGTTTGAAATCTGACCGTTGGAACACGTGTCAGTTCCTTAGTGACCTAGAGTCATTCCGGACAAATCAGGTCGGGTTTCCTAGTGGCTATAAATAGCCCACCCCCTACAACCATAAATGGTTGGCTGCTCAGAGTTAAAGTACGACTTTTGTCGTTTGAGAGCAACCCACCTCGAAGCCTTTGAGAGAGAATTCCTTGCGAGGATAAAGCCCTAAACACCTAGAGCCAAAGAGTGTTAGGCATCACTTAAGTCTTCCTGTCTGTGTGATCTGAAGACTTATTACACTTGAGGACTGTGAATCCTCCAGCCGGTTAGGCGTCGCGTTCTGAGCATCCAAGAGTCATTGTGGATCGCCGGTTAAAGAAGTCTATGAAGGTTTGGAAGTCTACCTTGAAGACTTACCAGAGTGATTGGGCGAGGACTGGGTGTCCTTAGCTCAAGGGGAATAAGGTGAAGACGAGGTCTTCTGAGTTGAATCTCAACCTCCCTAACCAGACGTATAGTTGTCACAACAACTGGAACTGGTCCAACAAATCATTGTCTTCAACGAGTCACTGGTTTCATCCTTCCCTTCCCTTTACTTACTGTTGGTCCTAGTGAAGTCATTGTATGATTGCATTATCTTCTATCTTCACTGAGTGACTGCTTGTTCTGATTGGCTTCACAATATCTTCCTACCTGATCCTAACTGCCTAGCTGCCATTAGTTATTGTGCTTTCACTTCATTGAATACGTGACTATGGTTTGCCTAGTGTAGTCTACCTTCCGTTGCATGGTAATAGGTTTATTTTTATTGTTTGTCTTCGAAACTTACATGTTTTGAAGACTTTCATAAAAATCGCCTATTCACCCCCCCTCTAGTCGATCACTAGCACTTTCAGGTTCGTTGTCTAATAACACATTATTGTGCAATTGCAGGAACCATTCTAATATTTAGGTTTTTAACAATTTGGTCTTACACATGTAGGTCCTGCTGTCAGAGGTTTTGACACACTGTTCAACCCTTTTTGCATATGGGGAAATGAGTTATCCATGAATATCAATCAAGTCAAGAAACTCAGAAAGATTGTTAGGAAAAAGAAATTAGCGACAAAAAACAAAAAGATCTTTGTCTGCACAATGAAGAAGATATCAGTTCACTACAAGATGGTACTAATTATTATACCTTGACTTTTTTTATTCCTTTGCCCCATTTCCAATATAGAGAAAATATTTATGCATCCTTGTTTTCAGGCCTTTCCAAAGCAGTTCACTGATGATTACCACTCAAACCACCTCTATGGTCAGGAGGTGAGGAAGGTTTTCATTCAACACCCACGGTTCAATATCGAAGTGTTTCTAAATAGGACGAAGGACGGACGGTCAATCATCCATAGGCACTGGCCTAAAGTTGCAAAGACCTTCAACAACAATGAAGGATCAATATCCGCCTTTCGCTTCAGCAGTTTTCCAGATGAGATGCATCTGTCTATATACCGTTGATACATCTCCAACGTATCTATAATTTTTGATTGCTCCATGCTATATTATCTACTGTTTTGGGCAATATTGGGCTTTATTTTCCACTTTTATATTATTTTTGGGACTAACCTATTAACCGGAGGCCCATCCCAGATTTGCTGTTTTATGCCTATTTCAGTGTTTCGAAGAAAAGGAATATCAAACAGAGTCGAAACAGAACGAAATCAACTAGAGAAGTTATTTTTGGAAGGAAACCTACCAGATAGACTTGGACCCTACGTCAGAAGATGAAGGAGGAGCTCACGAGGGTAGGGGCGTGCCCACCCCCCTGGGGTGCGCCCCCTGTCTCGTGGCCCCCCCCCTTCGGTCCACCTACGTACTTCTTTCACCCATATATACCTACGTATCCTAAAACTTCCAGAGAGCACAATATATCGGGAGTTCCGCCGCCAGAAGCCTCCGTAGCCACCAAAAACCAATCTAGACCCGTTCCGGCACCCTGCCGGAGGGGGCAATCCTTCTCCGGTGGCCATCTTCATCATCCCGGTGCTCTCCATGACGAGGAGGGAGTAGTTCTCCCTCGGTGCTGAGGGTATGTACCAGTAGCTATGTGTTTGATCTCTCTCTCTCGTGTTCTTGAGGTGTTACGATCTTGATGTATCGCGAGCTTTGCTATTATAGTTGGATCTTATGTTTCTCCTCCCCCTCTACTCTCTTGTAATGAATTGAGTTTCCCCTTTGGAGTTATCTTATCGGATTGTGTCTTTAAAGATTTGAGAACACTTGATGTATGTGTTGTCGTGGATATCTGTGGTGACAATGGGATATCACGTGATTCACATGATGTATGTTTTGGTGACCAACTTGCGGGTTCCGCCCATGAACCTATGCATAGGGGTTGGCACACGTTTTTGCCCTAATTCTCTGGTAGAAACTTTGGGGCACTCTTTGAGGTTCTATGTGTTGGTTGAATAGATGAATCTGAGATTGTGTGATGCATATCATATAATCATACCCACGGATACTTGAGGTGACATTGGAGTATCTAGGTGACATTAGGGTTTTGATTGATTTGTGTATTAAGGTGTTATTCTAGTACGAACTCTAGGGCTGTTTGTGACACTTATAGGAATAGCCCAACGGACTGATTGGAAAGAATAACTTTGAGGTGGTTTCGTACCCTACCATAATCTCTTCATTCGTTCTCCGCTATTAGTGACTTTGGAGTGACTCTTTGTTGCATGTTGAGGGATAGTTATGTGATCCAATTATGCTATTATTGTTGAGAGGACTTACACTAGCGAAAGTATGAACCCTAAGCCTTGTTTCCTAGCATTGCAATACCATTTACGCTCACTTCTATCATTAGTTACCTTGCTGTTTTTATATTTTCAGATTACAAAAACTATTATCTACTATCCACATACCACTTGTATCACCATCTCTTCGCCGAACTAGTGCACCTATACAATTTACCAATGTATTGGGTGTGTTGGGGACACAAGAGACTCTTTGTTATTTGGTTGCAGGGTTGCTTGAGAGAGACCATCTTCATCCTACGCCTCCTACGGATTGATAAACCTTAGGTCATCCACTTGAGGGAAATTTGCTACTGTCCTACAAACCTCTGCACTTGGAGGCCCAACAACGTCTACAAGAAGAAGGTTGTGTAGTAGACATCAACCGTCTACGATGCTAATTTTGAAAGGTTCTACATGTTGCATGTGAAACTTTGTGCTGGTGCAGTTGTGTAATGGAGTAGCTGAGTGCTGAAGCTATATCATGTTGTACTCTGATGTATTTCAATTAAAATTTTGCTTCCTTAATATGGAAATGAAATATACTATGTGCTTAATATGAATGTCAATTAGATTAATAAATGTATTAATAATAGGGCAATTAGCCTGCTAATGGCGAATTAGCCTGCTAATTGGGTTTTGCTATTGCAAACGGTATTGAAAAAATACCGTGGGCGGTGACCTCACGCAATGCACACAGTTTCTTGGAATAAACCGTGTTGGATCAGTGAACAATCACACACGACTTTCTCTTGAAAACTGTTTGCATTAGTCCACCTTGCGCAAACGTTTACCACATAAAAACTGTGTGATGGATAGCCTTTGCCACACTGTTTCTTCTATGGACTGTGTGTGATGCATTCAATAACACAAATGATTTAACGGGAAAAATTGTGTGTGATGTACCTGTGAACGAATTTTTTTTCCTTGGAGAAACTGTGTGGGATGTACATACGAACGAAAACATTTAGCGGAGACTGACTGTGTGGGATGTACTTGCGACCGGAAACAATTTCGCCTGCATAATTGTATTTTTTAGCTCTACTTTACGTATTTCCATATTTGAGCACTCGCCGGTCGCACACAACATCATTTTGTCGAGCGTGTGTGCCAAGAGGGTAATATCCCCGACGGTTTCTGGGTCGTGTGGAAGGACCCCCTATCGCTGTCACTCGCTAGGCAACGGTTCCAAATACCATCACGGAAAGGGGCCAAAAACCGTTTGTATAGCACCGACACGTACTAGGGTAAGTGAAGTAAGAGAGTTCATGTGTTTCTCTAAAACAAAGCCACCACCATGCTCAAAACGATTTAAGTGAAGCAGTTGAGCAATTACATAGCTCAAAAAATTTAAGTGAAGCACAAAGAGCAATTCTAACAAATTATGATGACGTGAGTCTATCTCAAGAAAATGTGTTAAAAGGTGATGGTTGTGAAAAACTAAAGAGAAAACAAGCAAAGAATCATATAATACAGGACACTCCAAGCAAAAATCATATCATGTGACGAATAAAAATATAGTTTCAAGTAAGATAGCAATGGTCATTAGAAGAAAGAGAGGATGCCTTCTGGGGCATCCCCAAGCTTAGACGGTTGAGTCTCCTTGGATATTACCTTGTGGTGCCATGGGAATCCCCAAGCGTAGGCTTTTTCATCTCCTTATTCTTCATCCATCGTAGTCACACCGAAAACTTGAAAACTTCAATCACACAAAACTCAACAAAACCTTCGTCAGATCTGTTCGTATAACAAAAAAATCACCACTCTAAGTACTGTACCAAACACATTTTTTTATATACTTATTGTATTATAACTTGTCCATGGCTTATACCCCCCGATATAATCCATAGTTAAATCAAAATACGCAAACAATGCATCAGAAATAGAATCTGTATAAAACAAAACAGTCTGTAGCAATCTATTTAAACGCAATACTTCCTGAACTCCAAAAATTCTAAAAAAATAGGAAAACTAGGAAATTCATATACCAATACTGTGTACAAATGTCAGATTTTTCTGACGCTCCAGTAAAAGAACAATAATCCTGCACTAGATGCCAAACAATTTGTTTTCAAACAGCATCAATCATACTATCTTCCAAATCATCCTAAAGGCTTTACTTGGCACAAACACTAATTAAAATACTAAAACACAATCAAAATAGAGGCATAATTGTGTAAAGACACCAAACAGAAAGGAAAACATACAAACTGATTTTATTCATTGGGTTGCCTCCCAACAAGCTCTTTCTTTATAGCCATTAAGATAGGCTTAGAGATTTCAATGATGCTCACATGAAAGATAATAATTGAAACACAAAGAGAGCATCATGAAACATGTGACAAACATATTTAACTCTAAGATACTTCCTATGCATAGGAATTCTATAAGAAAACAAATTATTAAGGCAAGCAAAAACTAGCATATGCAAGGAAGAAGAAAGAAACAATAGCAATCTCAACATGAAAAGAGGTAATTTTGTAACATGAAAATTCCTAAAACCATATTTTTGTCTCTAATAATAATTACATGTACGGTCATAATCAAATTCAACAATATAGCTATCATATAAAATTTTCTCTCCATGATCCATACACATAAAAGTTTTACAATCTTCCAAGATACTGGGATTAACATCAACTAAAGTCACTTTCATCAAAAATTTCATAAGATTGAACACTCTCCAAATATGTGGGGTTATTTTTACCTAAAGTTGAAGCACTTCCAAACCCACTTTCAATATTTTTGCAAACATTCTTATCAATATCATATTCATCATGAGGTTTAAATAAATTTTCAAGATCATAAGAAGCATCACCCCAATCATGATCATTACAATAAGTAGTGGATGTAACAAAATTAGCATCCCCAAGATTGTAGTTTTGCAAATTATTAGCACCATTCACAATAACATAATTTAGAGTAACATCATTGCAATCATGTTTTTCATTTAAGGTGCTGTCAAGTATGGGTGTTATAGAAATAATTTCATTTTTAACATAAGGAACTATAGCAAGTTCATCATCATAAGAATAATTAATATTGGCATCATGGCCATAAGAATACCAATCATCATGTTCAACAAGAGGGGGTATTTCAATCGAATCATCAGAATCATAACTATCTATAGATTCATGTGTATCATTATACTCTTCCAAAGTAGTAGACATTCTCTCAATAAATTCACTAACATAGGCATTAGATGCATAATTTTCATAGAAATACTTAAGCATGGCAAAATTTTTAGATTTGTAGAGAGTGATATCATACTTTTCAATCAAAGAAGCAACTTCATAACCACCCTTAAAAGCAACAAATTCTTCAATTTGCTCGATATCATAGTAATTATAAACACCCTTGGCATAAGAAGACACGATTTCATTATCATTAAACTCACATAGGTAGGGAAGGTGTTTTTTAGGGTTCTTAGAGCAACAAGTAAAATCGTAAATTTCACATAGATTCAAAGCATAGCATGCTCATCTAATGATTTTCCCTCCACTAAACTAGTTGGGATTTCAGCACGGGCACGAATGGATAAAAGATGATCCAAGTAGTAAACTTTAAGTGGATACATAGTGATAAAGTTTTAGCAAGCAAAGATGCAAGAAAATAGAAGGCACATGGCAATGCAACATAAGCAAACATAGCAAACAAAAGGCAAATGAAAAAGGCAAAAGCAAATATTTTTGTTGGTGATTTTTAAGAAGTGGGGGAGAGGAAAATGAGAGGCAAATGGCAAATAAAGTAAATGCGAAGGAAAAGGTTAAGAGGTACTTGGTAATGTTGATGATGTCTCCCCGGCAATAGTGCAAGAAATTCTTTCTACTACTTGTAAACTGCGTTGGATTTTTGTCCCTGAAGAGGAGAGGATGATGCAGCACGGTAGAGTAAGTATTTCCCTCAGTTATGAAACCAAGGTTATCCATCCAGTAGGAGAACCAAGCAACACCATGTAAACAACACCTGGACACAAAACACAAACCTTTGCCCCCAAAGCAAATGAGAGGTTGTCAATCTCTCGGCGGTTAAATAGCGAGATTAAAGATATATGATAAATTGATAGATTGCAAAATATAATAAATAATAAAAATATGCAGCAAATATTTTTGGCACTTTTCTTTATGCAAAAGATAGATCTTGTGAAAAAGATAGACCAGGGGGCCGTAGTGTTCACTAGTGGCTTCTCTCAAAGAAAATAGCATACGGTGGGTAGACAAATTACTGTAGGATAAATAATTATGATACCCTCCAAGGCAATGATCATACATAGGCATCACGTCCAAATCAAATAGACCGACTCCTACCTGTATCTACTATTATTACTTCACACATCGACCGCTATCCAGCATGCACCTAGTGTATTAAGTCCAAAAGAACAAAGTAATGCATAAAGAACGATGACATGATGTAGTCAAGATAAACGCTAACAAGAATTCATCCCAACTTTTTATCCTTAATGGAAACGATGCATGCGTGTCATTTCCCCTTGTGTCAGTAGGATCGAGCACCGCAAGACCGAACCCATCACAAAGCTCTGCCTCCCGTTGCAAGAAAATCCAATCTAGTTGGCCAAACTAAACCAAATATTTGGAGCAGAAAAATGATGCTATATTAATCATGCATAAAAGAGATCAGAGAAGAACTCAAATAAAATCAGGATGGATCTGATCATAAACTCACAATTCATCGGATCCCAACAAACACATCGCAAAAAGTCATTACATTGAATACATCTTCACGAAGAACATTGTATTCAAAATTGGCACAGTCATAAAATTAGCATAGGTTATATCAAGACCAATTCAACCTTATGATTGGAAGTCACCTTGGAATGTCTCTCTTCGAGAAGATCAAGATGGATATGAAGATGGTCCAAAACGGAGTTCGGACTCAAAAGTTATGACAAGTTCAGAGGTGCTTATGTTGACACCAGAGTAAAGAAATGCATAAAACTCAATCAATATGGCATCTGATGGAAACTTTTTCAACATCAAAGTTGTGCGTCTCGTCGAAACGATAGATTTTGATATAAAAATCATCTTAATCCGAATTCGTATGCAACCTGTGGAGACAAAACAAGGTCAGAAACAGAAGCTGCAGAGTCATTTCGGACCAACCGAGTTGATTGACTCGGTGAGACCGAGTTGATCCGAAAAATTACAGAAAGTTACAGAAGGTTTGCAACGTTCACTCGGTGGGACCGAAAAAAACTAATCGGTGAGACCGAGATTGATCCGGAAATTGCCAAAGATTCCTGTCCGAGTTAGGTTAGGGTTTTTGATGTTTTGGACGGAATTTTTAGTCCTTTTCTTGTACGGAAGTCCAGCCGCCTCTTATATATGTTGGGGGTGACGGCCGATTGAAACAACACACAATCGAACAAATCTATCTACATCTTTTACCTTTACTTTTCCTTCTCCCTTGTTCTTCTTCTTCCTCATTCTTCGTTCGTTCTTCTTCATTGTAGGGCGGCGAACCTCGAGGCCCTAGGGGCGATCAGGTCGACCTAGGGCAGCCCATAGCCGCTACGCGTCCTGACGGGGTCCCTCCCGGGCGTGTGTGGTTTCGGGTCCTCAAAAGCGCCCGCCAGATTGTCTTGCGTACCGCGCTTCCGGCAGGTCTCCTTCGACGTTAGCTGCGGTGCATCACCCCCGGCGTCGAGGGTACACAATGACGTGTTCGTGTGCGAACACACTTTTTGGCGACTCCGCTGGGGACGAAGCTTTGAACGGTCTCCAGCCCGTTCTTGCTACGAAGAGATCGTCATCTATGGTTTGCAATCTACAAAGGTAATATGAATACCCAATTCCCCTTTGTAGATGCAAATAATCCATATGTTTTTGCTGAATCACCTAATGAGCATAATGTATCGGCTAGCCCTAGTTTTATCAATCATGCATCTTTATGCGCAAGGGCCGATGCAAAGCAATCTTCATGCTTCAAATTCTTATGATTTTAGCAACGTACAACATATGTATCCAAACTCTCATGCTCGGCAACCCCACAATTCCATATGCCGATGAACAACATGATGGGTTTGGTTAATCAATTTGAAACACCTCTTGTAGGAACTTCCAATATCATGCGACAAAGTGTTTCACCTTTTTATTCATCGGCAACTAATTTGCAATATACTAGTTCAACCATGCCGATGGATGGGAGAATCGGCCATGCTACTACTAGCTATTCGGCCAATTACTCTCAACCGTCATATGCTACACCCCATCTCAGTAATCTTTCAGCACCATACACAACTGTAGATGTTCATAAGTCGGCTTCACACCTTCCTGGTCATAGTCGAATAAATGTAAATTTTACAGGAGAGGTTGTGCCCAATATTGTAGAAGATGAGGTAGTAGTGGCTGCATTGAAGAGTTTAGCCCAAAATAAGAGGATTAGTGCTCTTTGCCTTGAACAACATGAAAAGGGACTATTTCCTGATTATGCCGCAATAACAGCTAGAGTTTTGCAAGAAGATGAATCTTTGCCAATTGATAAGATTGGCGAGCAAAAATATGGTTTTACAACAATGCATATGCCTTCACCTAGTACTACATCATATTATACAGCCCCTACACAATTGCAAAGTTTTGGCAACACCCATGTGCCATTGCCGAAATAATCTAAAAGCATTGGGGGCAATCGTATCCGAAGTGGGCTGAAATTGAGAAAAAGATTAAAGCCAATTTTGCCGCTCGCCGCTAGAAACAAAAAGAAACAGAATTGGCTCAAGTGAAAGAAGCATTGCCAATTGATAGAAGCAATGTAAAAAAGATGATTCAGAACATGAAAGTGCTCCGGTTAAAAGAGCCGAATCAAGAAGTATATATTCTGAATCCATCAAATGCAAAGAGGCAAGCATTATTGAGAAAGGGCATGGCAAGCCTAGCAAAGCGACCATACTTGATTTTTCCAAAGTTAATGGAACCTACTTCCTGCCCTATGAGTTTCGTGCCAGAGAAATTGATGAACTTCAAGGACAAGAACAAGTAGCTGAACAAAGTTTGGCCGACAAATTTTTTCAATGTAATGATGCACGGAATCAAGAAAAAGATGATGAAGAGGCGTTGGGGAGCCATCCAAAGGCGGAGCAAGATATTGTTCAAGTCACACCACCATCGTGCTCTCCCAACATATTTGAAGAGGTATGTTTAGCAAGTAATTTACCTATTTTCAGATTTGGTCAGGACTTTATTGTTGATGCATCTATTAGAAAAATCCTCATAAGTAATTTTGAAAGACCAATGAAGAAGGGTAATTTACTTGCTAGCAATAACGTTGTTATTGAGCATATCGGTCAACCCATTACGCCATTTATAAAGACCGGTAGTGACTTATTATTACAGCCAAAGCTTTCCCCGTTGCTTTATCTAAAGTTCATATCTATTTGGGTAGCTTTGCTTATTTCATACTTGGCTTGCACTTGGTCTCAATTGAGACATGTGTGTTCTAACTATTTTCGTTTTAGAAATTTAAAGCCAAGATTAAATTCTGTTGAGAAAATCGATGCTAGTATAATATCTTACCCAAAGACATCGGAGATAGAGTGCAAAACACAATGCATAGCCGAATGGTGTGATGCAAAATCTGAACCATTCGTTTGCTTAATTCCAAAGCCGTTCTCACAGCAAGATCGGCTAGAAAACAAGAAGTATACCTTCAATTCAAGCATGTGTGATCAAATATTTGATTTGTTGCTGAAAAATAATTACATTAACATTCTTGATCACCATGTTAAGCCATCAATCCAAGGACGAATGTATTGTAAGTTGCATGATTCGTCCAAGCATAATTTTGAGGATTGCAACATGTTTCGTCAAATAGTTAAATCGGCCATTGAAAAAGGACGATTGAAGTTTGTTGAAACACCAAGAGATGACCAGTCTATTCCGATTGGTCCCGATGGCAAAAAGTTTTTGCATCGGCTGCTTCAAGCCGATCCATTTAAAGAGAAGGTAAAAACTGCAGGTGATGGGATCAAGCTTTCAAGTAAAGAAGTTGTTGAAGAGCATAATGAACATAATCTTGAGGGTGAGAATTCCATCAAAGCTACAATGGAGACGCCAAGGACTGGGGGGCAGCAAGCAAATCCAACGATCGATGAAAGCAAACCAAAAGAAAACAAAGGCCGAAATAAGCGCAAGTGTAAAAGATCAAAAATCACCTTCGCTGAACTATTGGAGAAATATCAAAAGAAGAGTGAAGAGAAGAATGCTTATCGGCCCAATCATGCAAAGAAACCAAGATCACCCCCAAGGCGCAAATATGAGGATCGGTATTGGCAAAGTGAGCATTTTAATGCAACATATTCATATCCTTATTTTGGGCCCCCAATGCCAATGTCGTGGATGCCTCCCTATGCTCATGTAGATCCATATCCATCATGGGACAGGTATGATACAAGGACACATTCTCCATCTTATTTTAGACCATCTCATCAATATTATGCAGCTCCGAGAAGATCAACACTTGAACAATCACATGTTAAAGACCGTTTCAATCATAAGGAATCGGTCCGGAGCTCAAAGAAGAAGAAAGAGGTGGTCAAACAAGTGTACCGTGTTAAAAGAGATGGTCGTAAGAGTGCAACTTCAGATTTGATCTCAAATGAAAAAGAGCCAATTAATGTGTTGACATTGGCTACTAAAGGAAATGAGATGAAGCAACCAGTTATCAAGAGTCAAAGTGCCAAATCTGAAGAAAAGAAGTTGACAGTGCACAAGGTAAAACAAGAATTGCCATTGCTTCAAACAAAATCATAGCCGGGGTGTCCACTCGGTTTATCATATTGGCGAAAGAAGGAATTACAAAAACTTAGTGCACAAGAGCTGAAAAATAAGAACATGGCATGGGTTCCCAAGAGGAGCAATCAAAATAAAAATGATGTGCAACCTTCTATTGCAACAAGTGTTATAAAAGTGAAGAAAGAGAAGGATGGAAACAACAAACAATTAAGCCGAAGGCGTGCATCACAACACCGGAATTTTCAGTTAGCACAATATTCATTTTCTTCAACCATGCCATTGATGCGTTTGACATGGAATTCATCCCTAGGTATGATCAATTACCCTCCATGGATTTATTTTGATCCATGGATGCAACATAATTTTATATATCATGAGAGGGTATTACCAAATCACTATACATTTGGGTAGTTACAATTTTGTTGCTAATACAAAGGGGCCAAAATATTTTATTGCTATTTCATTTGTTTATTTCGGCTATACATACTTTGGTGGGTGAATGCTACATGGACCTCATTATAATGGCCGATATTTATCTATCGCCCTAAGAATGTATCTAGGAATGGCCGGTGTGATATCCTAACATCGTCCTTAGTTTGAGTAGAGATTGAGATAAGTGCTTGCAAAGGAATTTGTCAAATTGATGCCATTGAAGATATTATGCATAGACCAATTCACCGAAATTGCAAAGTGAACTTATGTTTTGATTGGGTGTGCTTTGGCTTATTAGTATTCAGAATTTCCGTAAGGCCAAATCATGTTTGATTTTATTATTGAGCATCATATTGACATCATGCATAATATTGATGTTAGCTTGATCTCTCTAGTACCATGGAGATTATATATTGATGGTTAAATTTGTAGCAATGGCCAAGGTGTTGGTGTTGTTTATATATCTCCTTATGATGCTATTTTGTGAAGCCTCATGCTGCTTAAAATATTTATGCACAAATGATCAAAGTCGAATATGCATTGTTATTCGGATTGGAGCTTTTACTCGCTATAGGTGCTATACATATTGAGACTTATGGTGATTCGTTACTAGTGGTACAGCAAATATCCAAAGTCTTTCAGTGTTTGGACGAATCACTTAATGTTTATCTTGATAAATGTCTAGATATAATCTCTACTTTAGATTGTTTTAGCATTGCACATATATCTAGACATGACAACTGGAAAGCAAATGAGTTGGCACAACAAGCATCTGGATACCATGTTGATCATGGCATGTTTCATATTTCTCAAAATCCGATGGCTTGTCTTACCAGTATAGAAGAGGCCGAACCAGAACCCACTGATTCGGTCATTAACAAAAAAATCTAGTGCAGGTGACAATTCTGACTGGAGGAAGCCCATTGTTGCTTACTTGCGTAATCCGAGTGAAAGGGTGGACAGGGCTGTTCGGCGTATGGCTTTTAAATATACTATGAGGGATGATGATCTTTATCGCCGAACAGTTGATGATGTTCTTTTAAAGTGCTTGGATGAGGACCAAGCAAGAGTTGCTATGGGAGAGGTACATGAAGGCATTTGTGGTACTCACCAGTCGGCTCCCAAGATGAAATGGTTATTACGACGTGCTGGGTTTTATTGGCCGACCATGATTAATGATTGCTTCAGATATTATAAAGGGTGCGAAGCTTGTCAAAAATTTGGTGATATTCAGTTGGCTCCTGCTGCTATGTTACATCCCATTATCAAGCCGTGGCCTTTCAGAGGATGGGGTTTAGACTTTATTGGACAAATTCATCCGTCTTCCTCAAAGGGGCATCGGTTCGTATTGGTGGCAACCGATTATTTCACTAAGTGGTCTGAAGCAGTACCTCTCAAGAACATGACACATACGGAGGTGATTAAATTCATAACCGAGCACATTATTCATAGATTCGGCATTCCTCAAACATTGACTACAGATCAAGGCTCCTCTTTCATGTCACATCAAGTTAGAGAATTTGCCGAATCTTATAACATAAAATTTCTCAATTCCTCTCCATATTATGCCCAAGCCAATGGACAAGCTGAGTCTAGCAATAAAATTTTAATCAAGCTCATCAAGAAGAAGGTTGAGGATAATCCAAGGAGATGGCATGAGTTGTTGTCTGAAGCTTTGTGGGCACATAGGATCTCAAGGCATGGTGCTACGAAGGTAACTCCATATGAGCTAGTATATGGTCAGGAGGCTGTTTTACCAGTGGAAGTAAATTTGAATGCTTTGAGAATAGCCAAACAAAATGATTTATCGGCAATAGACTTCTATAACTTGATGATGGACAACATTGATGAGGTTGCTGATAAATGTTTGGCTGCTTTGAATGCCATAGAGAGAGATAAGTTGAGGGTGGCAAGGGCTTACAATAAGAAAGTCAAGTTGAAGAATTTTCAAGTTGGTGATCTCGTCTGGAAAGTGATTCTACCGATTGGTTCAAGAGATAGAAAATTCGGGAAGTGGTCTCCAAGTTGGGAAGGTCCTTTTAGGATTACAAGAGTTGTTCCCGGAAATTCATATTTGGTGGAATCAATACAGGGGGCATTGTTACCTCGAGCTCTCAACGGCAAATATTTGAAGAAGTACCACCCGAGTGTGTGGCAGGAAGCCTAAGTAGGCAACGGCCGATATACGATTATCGCCCTTAGCACAAAGATGGCCGACAAATAATTATCCCCTGAGAAAAATAAATGGCCGATGGAGTGTTGGCATCGTCCTTAGAACCAACATGGTACAAGTTATTTTTCGGCACGCTAGCTATGCCGAAAAACAGGGGGGCATGTGTTGACGCTCAAAATTGGCACAGTCATAAAATTAGCATAGGTTATATCAAGACCAATTCAAACTTATGATTGGAAGTCACCTTGGAATGTCTCTCTTTGAGAAGATCAAGATGGATATGAAGATGGTCCAAAACGGAGTTCGGACTCAAAAGATATGACAAGTTCAGAGGTGCTTATGTTGGCACCAGAGTAAAGAAATGCATAAAACTCAATCAATATGGCCTCTGATGGAAACTGTTTCAACATCAAAGTTGTGCGTCTCGTCGAAACGATAGATTTTGATATAAAAATCATCTTAATCCGAGTTCGTATGCAACATGTGGAGACAAAACAAGCTCAGAAACAGAAGCTGCAGAGTCATTTCGGACCAACCGAGTTGATTGACTCGGTGAGACCGAGTTGATCCGAAAAATTACAGAAAGTTATAGAAGGTTTGCAACGTTCACTCGGTGGGACCGAAAAAAACTAATCGGTGAGACCGAGATTGATCCGGAAATTGCCAAAGATTCCTGTCCGAGTTAGGTTAGGGTTTTTGATGTTTTGGACGGAATTTTTAGTCCTTTTCTTCTACGGGAAGTCCAGCCGCCTCTTATATATGTTGGGGGTGACGGCCGATTGAAACAACACACAATCGAACAAATCTATCTACATCTTTTACCTTTACTTTTCCTTCTCCCTTGTTCTTCTTCTTCCTCGTTCTTTGTTCGTTCTTCTTCATTGTAGGGCGGCGAACCTCGAGGCCCTAGGGGCGATCAGGTCGACCTAGGGCAGCCCATAGCCGCTAAGCGCCCTGACGGGGTCCCTCCCGGGCGTGTGGGGTTTCGGGTCCTCAAAAGCGCCCGCCGGATTGTCTTGTCTACCGTGCTTCCGGCAGGTCTCCTTCGACGTGAGCTGCGGTGCATCACCCCCGGCATCGAGGGTACACGGTGACGTGTTCGTGTGCGAACACAATGACAGAGATAAAGCCATCTAGCTACTAACTTTGGACCCGTAGGTCTATGTTGAACTACTCACACATCATTGGAGAGGTGGAGAGGATGATGTAGAGCCATTCCAGATTGGATCCCCCTCCGGCAGAGTACCGGAAAAGGCCTCCAGATGGAATCTCTCGAGAATAGAGGCTTGCGTGGCGTAAAAATTATTTCGTGGACTCCCTCGTGGGTTTCTGGAATTTTGAGAATTTATAAGATAGGAATTTGGTCAAACAGAGCTAGGGGCCCACATGGCACCTCGGCGCGCCCTGGTGCCATGTGCCCCCCTCTCGTGTCTTCTACTATGTGCCCCCCTTTTGTGACATTTGGACTTCATCTGATATCGATTTTCTGTAAAACCAAAAACAGGAAGAAAATAGGAACTAGCACATGGCACTAAATTAATAGGTTAGTCCCCAAAAATTGTATAAAAGTGTATAAAAGATATATAAAAGATCCCAGAAATATATTATCATAGCACCACTACTGTGATCAGGAGATTTGCCATCTGCCATCTCTTTGTCGTCCACTAACTGATGGCAAAGATGGTCTTTGCCGTCAGCTTAATAAAAGCAGATGGCAAAGAATGGACTCATGGGAAAGATTACTATTGCCATCAGTTAGTTCTTTGCCGTCAGCCAACGGACGACAAAGAGGAAAAGGGCAGACGACAAAAAGAGTTGCGGGCCCCACCAAAGATCTACGATGGCTAGGTCATCTCTTTGCCGTCCGCTACCTCTTTGTCATCAAATAGCTGACGACAACGAATAAGAAAGCAGACGACAAAGAGTGGTGTGGGCCCCACCTACGCACGGCATCGGCTACACCTAATGGAGACCCTCTATGCCGTCTGCTAGCACCCTCTTTGTCGTCTTCTAGGAGACGGCAAAGAGGTTATTCCCACTTAACGGCCCGCGCACCACCCATACCCCACTCTTCCCCCAATTGCCCGCCATGCCCCACCGTGCATCTCTCTCTTTCTCTCTCTCTCTCTCTCTCTCTCTCTCTCTCTCTCTCTCTCTCTCTCTCTCTCTCTCTCTCTCTCTCTCTCTCTCTCTCTCTCCGACGAGCTACCGCCGTCGCCGCCTCGCTGCACCGCGCTCTGTCGCCCCCCTTGCCTAGCTGCCCTGCCGCACCCCGCCCCGCCACACCCCCCTGCCCAGCCACCCTGCTGCCCCCTGCCCAAACCCGAAGCCGGCTGCCCCGATGTGCGCCGCCTCGGCCCGCCGCCCTCTACCCGAATGCCATCCACCCTCTGTGCCGCCCTGACTTGTCTCCCCCAACGCCGGCCACCCTCTGCGCTGCCTCGACACCTCTACCCCGCCCTCTGCCCCGAGCCCCCCTTCGGTGAGCCCCCTGCCCCACCCCCACCCCTCTGTTTTTTCATCAATTAGCTATTTTCTATGTTTTTTACTATTTAGGTGTAGGTTAATTAGTGTTTTGGTTTAGGTTAGTGCTAGCTAGGTTTAGGTTTAGATAATTAGAAGAAGAAGAAAGATGAAAAAATAATAATAAAAGAAGACCCAATGATAGTGGACTAGGAGCAGAAATGGATGTCATTTGTTGTTCATGGCAATACAGTAACTCGGCAAGGGGCAGCACCAATAGAGTTTGTTTATACCATAATTGAACTATCAGAAATAACTGAGGAAAATGTAGCAACTGTCCTACCAGAAATATAGAAGTTGATTGATGAATACCGAGATGTTTTTTTTTGTTCCTGTGGGATTGCCACCAGAGAGGGCATGTGATCACTCCATTCCCCTTATAGCAGGAGCAAGGCCCTTTTCACTTAGACCTTATAGATTGGCCCCAGAACTGAAGGAGGAAGTTGAAAAACAAATTCATGAAATCTTAGACTCTGGAGTTATAAGGAGAAGCAACAGTCCCTTCTCTTCCCCTATTTTGCTGCTTAAAAAGAAGGACCATACTTGGAGGTTGCTTGTGGACTACAGACATCTGAATGCAATCACTATCAAGGGGCATTTTCCTATGCCAGTCATCGATGAGCTTTTGGATGAACTATATGGAGCCCAATGGTTTACCAAGCTTGACCTTAGGGCTGGATACCATCAAATCAGATTAGCCCCTGGTGAAGAATATAAGACTGCATTCTAGACACACCATGGTCATTTTGAGTTCCTAGAGGTGGGTTATGGTCTTATTGGTTCTCCCAACACTTTCCAAGGAGCAATGGATGTAACACTATCACAAGAACCAGAGATGTTAAGGCATTTTTTCTGGTATTTTTTGATGATATTCTGGTTTTCAGCAAGACATTGAAACAACAACTACAACATGTTAGGAGGGTATTGCAAGTCTTAAGGGGAGATCAGTGGTATGTCGAGATGTCCAAATGTGAGTTTGCCTCTCAAAAATTCTTGTACCTTGGGCACATCATTAGCAAAGATGGAGTCTCCTGAGAAGATCAGCATTATTGAACAGTGGCCAGCTCCTGTTTCTGTGAAGGAAGTTAGAAGTTTCCTTGGGTTAGCAGGGTAGTACAGAAAATTCATTCATCATTTGGGTGTGATTGTGGGGCCTTTAACCAATCTTCTACGCAAGAGTAACATATTTGTCTGGACTAGCATTGAGCAAACAGGCCTCCAAACTCTCAAAGATGCTTTAGTAAGTGACCCAGTACTGGCCCTACCCAATTTCCAAAAGGCATTTACCATCGAAACATATGCTAGTGACTGTGGAATTGGAGCGGTCTTAATGCAAGTCGGACATCCTCTGTCCTTTGTCAGCAGAGCTTTGGGGCCGCGCAACCAAACTCTTTCGGTGTATGAAAAGGAATTCTTGGCCATTTTGCTAGCCATAGAGCAGTGGCGCTCCTACTTGCAACTTCGAGAATTTTAGATAATTACTGATCAGAGAGCTTTGGTAAGCCTGAAAGAGCAACGATTACATACAGCTTGGCAGCAAAAGGCAGTCACCAAGCTAATGGGATTGGACTACAAAATTGTGTAAGGAAAAGGGCTGATAATCGAGCTGCAGATTCTCTCTCTCGTCGACCCCATTCAACAAATGAGTTCGACGTTCTGTATTCTCTTCAGCTAGCATGGGTGCAGGAAATTATACAAAGGTATTCCTCTGACACGGCCACTTAGGCGATACTGTAGAAACGGGTTGTTGATCCTGCTGCTGATCCAGAATTCATACTGCATGATGGGCTTCTGAGGTATAAGAAGAAGATTTGGATTGGTCCAGATGAACCATTGCAACACATGATCATTAGCAACTTACATGCTAGCTCAGCTGGTGGCCATTCTGGTTTTCCAGTGACTTTCAGAAGAATCTATCAACTGTTTTATTGGAAAAACATGAAAAACATGATCAAGGCTGTGCTGCAACAGTGTGAAACTTGTCAACTGGCCAGACCTGAGCGAGTACCATATCCTGGATTGTTGCAGCCATTGCCAATACCCTCTAAACCATGGGAGATGATGACCATGCATTTCATTGAAGGGTTGCCTCCTTCCCATCAGTTCAACTGTCTATTAGTGGTCATTGACAAATTGTCCAAGTATGGTCACTTTATCGCACTGAAACGCCCTTGCACTGCCAACACAGTAGCGGAAGCTTTTCTGGATCGTGTATATCGCCTTCATGGGTTGCCATTGTCGTTGGTGTTGGACCGATATCCAATTTTCACTAGCTCCTTTTGGAAGGAATTATGTAACAAAATAGGGATTAAAATTCGGATGAGTTTATGCTAACATACTCAGACAGATGGGCAAATAGAGCGCGTCAACCAACAAGTGGAAGGGTTTCTTCGCTGTTTTATCAGCGCTCATCCACATCGCTGGTCGTAGTGGCTTCCACTTTGTGAGCTATCGTACAATTCCAACTGGCACTCGTCTACAGGACACTCCCCATTTGAAGTGGTGTATAGACATGCTCCCTGTTACTTTGGTATCTCTCCTACGGATGCAATTGCCGGCTCTGATGTTCATCTGTGGTTGGAAGACAGATAGGTGGTGATGGAATTAGTTAAACAACATGTTGTGAGCTAAGCAATGCATGAAGTCTCAAGCTAACAAACATCGCACCGAGAGGTCATTTGAAGTGGGAGACACTGTTTTTCTGAAAATGCAGCAATATACCCAATCATCCATTGCTCCGCGGGCAAATCACAAACTGGCATTCAAGTATTTTGGCCCATTCCCAATCACTGAGAGAATTGGCGCAGTGGCATACAAGCTAGCTCTGCCTGAAAACTGTTGCGTCCACCTAGTTTTTCATGTCTCGCTGCTCAAGCGGCACATCAAGGCTGAACAACAGGTACTTCCCATGTTGCCCTCTCCTGATGCACAATTGCAGGTCCCTGCTCGTATCCTGGATCGACGTCTAGTTCAGCGAGGAAACAAGTCGATCGCTCAAGTTCTGGTCAAGTGGGGCCATTCGCCTGAATCCATGGCCACCTGGGAGGATCAAGAGATGCTCAAACAAAAATTTCCTCGGGCACCGGCTTGGGTGCAAGCCACTTCTCTTCCAAAGGGGATTGTCAGCGACTCTACGGCTACTACTTCGACAAGCCGTGATGCGGTACAGGGCGAACTGGCAAGCAGCTACCAGGCCAGGCCCAAAAGGAGAAAGAAGCATCCGCCTCGGTCATTTGGGCCGGAATGGGTCCATTAGACAGGTGTATAAGTAAACCAGTGTAACGTTGTAACGGCGGGTGGACGGACAGAATGGCTTCGGCCAACTGGATAGGATAGCGTGTGTAGCTGGTGTGCATTGTGTCCCTTTCGTTGTTCCCCTTCCTCTTGAATTTGAATCCTGATCTGTAAGTCACTGAGATAATATAGATCGAGAGAGATAAATGGTGCTTACAGTGGTTTATGTAGTGACTGATCCAATGCCGCCATTACCAGGGGTTAAAGGGGGGTGTCGGTGTCAAAACCGGCGGATCTCGGCTAGGGGGTCCCGAACTGTGCGTCTAGGCGGATGGTAACAGGAGACAAGGGACACGATGTTTTTACCCAGGTTCGGGCCCTCTTGATGGAGGTACAACCCTACTCCTGCTTGATTAATATTGATGATATGGGTAGTACAAGAGTAGATCTACCACGAGATCAAGGGGGCTAAACCCTAGAAGCTAGCCTATGGTATGATTGTTGTTCCTACGGACTAAAACCCTCCAGTTTATATAGACACCGGAGAGGGCTAGGGTTACACAGAGTCGGTTACAATGATAGGAGATCTACATATCCGTACCGCCAAGCTTTCCTTCCACGCCAAGGAAAGTCCCTTCCGGACACGGGACGAAGTCTTCAATCTTGTATCTTCATAGTCCAGTAGTCCGGCCGAAGGTATAGTCTGGCTATCCGGACACCCCCTAATCTAGGACTCCCTCAGTAGCCCCCGAACCAGGCTTCAATGACGACGAGTCCAGCACGCAAATTGTCTTCGGCATTGCAAGGCGGGTTCTCCTCCAAATTTCGTGTACCTGTTGAATAATGTCCGGTTTCTTGTAAATGTAGCACTCCTTGGCTTCTACACCCAATAATGGTCGTCTTCCACATGTCAAACGAATACGAAAAGTCAGGGTGTTTTTATATTTACACCCCTAGCCGCGTGAATTAGCCGCCTGTTTAAGGGGACAAGGATTTAGATCCAAACCACACCTTCTCCCCTCCGCGAGTATTCATCAGAGCATATCCAACAGAGGTCCATTCTATCATGGCCGGCCGCCGCAGCTCCTCCTCTCGCCCTTCCAGCCCTCAGCCTGGAGATTGGGAGAGATGCTCCATCCCGCACAGCGAGCTAGTGACGCTCCAGACCAAGGGATTTCTCGCCCCGGCCTATATGGTCCTGGTTCGAGACGGACTTGCCACCTATAATGACGGAGAGCAAGCGGAGAGCGCCCCCAATCCCTCCAAAGGAGAGAGGGTATGCCTTGTCCCTTACTTAATAAGAGGGCTCGGATTACCAATTCATCCGTTTCTCTGGGGGCTCCTGGAGTTCTATGGCCTCCAGCTACACAAGCTCACGCCTGCCTCTATATTGCATATCGCAGGCTTTGTAGCCCTTTGCGAGCTGTTTTTGGGCTGCGAGGCTCATTTCGTGCTGTGGAAAAGGCTATTCTGCCTTGTGTCCCGTTCTCAGAAGGGGTCAATATATCAAGTGGGCGGAGCCAAAGTATGGCGCATCGCCGGGACCGGATATCTATCCGGAACCCCAAAGAAGGCGTCCGAGGACTGGCCTTCGGAATGGTTTTATATAGAGGACGTCCCGCTGCCGGATCCTGTCCGGATCGGCCTCCCTGAGTTCGACAGTGCTCCCCTAAAGAAGCGCCTAAGCTGGCATCCATGGAGCCCTCAGAGGGAAAGCGACAAGGACGTTCTTTACCTGATGGGCTGGATAAGATTGTTAGCTCATTCCGGACTGACCATGATCGGGGTCATGGACGCATGCATCGTGCGAGGGGTGCAGCCGCTCCAGTATAGAGGCCACCCCATGTGGGACTTCAACGAGGAGGACGACGCCACCCGCCACGGCCGTAAGGGGCCGGATTTGGCTGCCGCTCTAATAAAGATCTTGTCCGCTTTGTACAAGGGAGAAGAGGAGGAATTTCTCCGTGTCAACCCACACGGTGAATTTTCTATGTACAATCCCCCAAGTTGGGTAAGTGGACACTTTTACTTGCCCATCTGTTTTATATTCCCATCGTTAAATATTCAGTCTAACGACTTCAACGCAGGAACTGCGCCAGGCTGTTAAAGAAATAAATAGCCCTCCTCCACAACCCGAGGATCCGAGACGGTCCCTCGACCCGGCCTCTCAAGAGGATCTGGACTTATCTGTGGAGCTGATTGATGGGGTGTTTCATCAATTGAGCCGCCTTGGTAGCCATTACGACCGATTACCCAGGGCTACTCCCAGCCTCATAGGTAACTGAGACCGAAGTCCCAGCACTTTGAAAAGGGATCTATCCTCGTGTGTTTTCAATTGCCGTATGACAACCGTGTTTTGCAGGGGAGGTCCTTGAGACGGGAGGCTGAGCCTGCGACGACTAGCCAACGAGGGGCGGCAAGGCCCCGTGGGCTGAAAAGAAGTGCGGTCCGGACTGAGACGCCAGCGCAAAGGTATAGCGCGCCACCTTATTCCCAGGTGTTATTCCTTCAAGTCATATTAACGCTCGTGTTCTCTTCAGGACGAAGAGACCTCGCCGGACTATATCCGGAGAGGTTGCCAATCGCGCCTCCACCAGCCAGGCTCCGAAGCCTGGTCCGGAAGCGGAGGCGAACACAAGGCGCGCACCGGACGCTCCTCCGACAGAGGATGCGGACAGGCTGTCTGCCACAATTCCGAGGTGGAGAGTGCCATGAACCACAGGCGTCGCCAGACAGTTCTTCGCGACGCTTGTTTCTCCCAAGAGGCATTGGATGCCTTCAATTCGGGAGATGTGTACCTCCATGCCGCTCAAAATGGTCTAGCCAGAGCCACGGAGCAATATGTAAAAGACATACGGGTAAGAAAATTTTGGTGATTATATATATACCAGTAGCCCTGAGACTTGAAACGGTTAGAATAGCTGATTTAAGGATCATTTGTTATGCAGGTTCTTACAGAAAAGAATACCCTACTGTCCGAGGAGCTGGAAGAGTGCAAAGCCCAACTTGAGGCCGCACTAGCCGCGGCAGGGGATCCCAAGGAGACCCCCTCTGGTAATATACGCTTCGAAAGATAAGTATTTTGTGAAGTGCGGCGTGGGTGCAAATATGACAAATGAAATTGCAGATGGTGCTGGATTAAATCCGGAAAAGCAACAACTCCTACGCCAGCTGAAGGCTGGTGAGAGTGTGCTGACAAAGGTGAGGCGGGAGAAGAACGATCTCCAAGATGCCAACACCAAGCTGGGCGTTGAACTGAAGGATGTTCGTGCCCAGCTGTTGGACTCCGTTAAGGAGAATCAGCGGCTTCGACGCGGCATATTTAGTAAGTGCTTAAACAAACTTTGAAAAAAGAGTTCGGCGAGGAAGTCGACAACAGAGTAATGTCTGTAGGTATGCTAACAGGTCGTCCTGCAGAGGAAATGCCCGGTTCTACGGGTGACCTTCTTCCAGAGCTCTCACAACTGCACGAGCGAGTTCGGCAGGTGATGCAAGGCGTCGCCCAGGCCTTGTGGCCATCCGTCTCCATGCCCGAAGGCCTTGGAGAGCTTGTAGAGAAGCTGAAGGGAGCGCGGCGGCGCTTTCGATTGTGGAAGATGTTGGCCTGCCGTCAAGGCGCCAGGGAGGCCTGGGCCATGGTGAAGACGCGGTACACGAAGGCTGACCCAAACCACATGGACGAGGTCGGACCTGTGGGGCCCGATGGGAAGGAGATCCCTATGAGCTTAGTATACGACCAAGTAGAGTTGGCCGCAAAGTATTCCCAACAGGACTGTAAGCTAGACAGCCTGTTAGATGGTATTGAAGAGGAATACAATCAGTCAGATTGACTATGTAATTTTAATTGACATGTGTAATGCCTTCTAGCCGGATTGTAGATCGTTTGTCATGGCCGACCTTTTCGCTTCAACCTCGGGACCTGACGGTCCGGAGTGTTTCCAAATACCCTCACGGTTATATAAGAACCAGGGTATGCATGGAGATCAGGCGTAGGGGTCATTAGTGCTTGAACAGACAAGTGCCCAACTAGTTATGTTATATTACATGGTTAGTAAGAAACATCTTCCACGGAGAATAGTTCTGTTAGGGGTTCCTTTCCCTGGGAGGCATGCCCTAAAGTGCATGTCCATTCTGTGAAAAGAGACGCAGGAAAAACATCTGGGGCATATAGATAAATAAGTGAAAAAAAGATCATCCTTAGTTCACCGACCGAATATTCCCTTAAGAACGCTAGCTTTCGGCTTCACCCAGTCTGAGGTACACATCCGGCTGGCCCGGCAGTAACAATCGCAGAGGTGCTCCCTTTACCACCTAGCCGCACAATCGGGAACGTAGGGGTAAGCACAGGAGCTAGGCAACCCAGCTTGGCCAAAACTTAAGTCATATCGATGCATATAATGGTGAATAAAAGGTACATGCGGAAGTGTGACACATGTGTTGGGCATGAAGCCCGTACAAATAATCTTCTGTTTAAAGAAGCCCCCAGGTTTAATGAGCGTGGATAGCGCGTCACTTTATGAGCCTTTAAAGGCTATAAGAGAGAGAGGGGAGAAGGAGAGAAATGTAAGACAGAAAGTATATAAAAATGGATAGAGGAAGGATACGAACACAAAGTCTCGCGCGGCATAGAATCTTCGGAGACGGGCTGCGTTCCACGGGCTCGGCTCGAGTCAGTTATCCGATGCATCTCGCAGGCGGTACGCTCCACCAGTCAGGACTTGGTCAATTATGAAGGGACCTTCCCACTTGGGCTTGAGTTTGTCCTTTTTCTTGTCCGGCAGGCGTAGAACTAATTCGCCAACGTTGTAATTTTTGGCCCGTACTTCTCTGCTTTGGTATCTTCGAGCCTGCTGTTGATAGAATGTGGAACGGGCTTTTGCCACGTCACGCTCTTCCTCCAAGGCGTCCAAACTGTCCTGCCGATCGAGCTCAGCTTCTCTTTCTTCGTACATGCGCACTCGAGGTGAGTCATGAATTATGTCGCAGGGCAAAACTGCCTCTGCGCCGTACACCATGAAGAATGGTGTGTATCCGGTGGTGCGATTCGGTGTGGTCCGCAGCCCCTAGAGTATGGAGTCGAGCTCCTCTACCCAGTGCGTATTAGATTCCTTAAGGGACCGCACTAATCTGGGTTTGATGCCGCTCATGATAAGACCATTTGCACGTTCGACCTGGCCGTCAGTTTGTGGGTGATAGACGGAAGCATAATCGAGCTTGATGCCCATGTTTTTGCACCAGAGTTTTACCTCTCGGCCTAAAGTTCGTGCCGTTATCAGTGATGCTGTGGGGGACGCCGTAACGGTGTACAACCCCGGATATAAAGTCTTTCACCGGTCCCGATTCGGTCGTCTTAACAGGCTTGGCTTCTATCCATTTGGTGAACTTATCCACCATGACCAGTAAGTATTTTTTCTTGTGGGTTACGCCTTTAAGGGGTCCAACCATGTCAAGCCCCCAGACCGCGAAGGGCCAAGTGATGGGGATAGTTTGGAGGGCTGTGGGTGGCATATGGCTTTGGTTTGCAAAAAGCTGGTAACCGACGCATCATTGGACTAAGTCCTGGGCGTCTGCCCGGGCCGTCGGCCAATAAAATCTTGTACGGAAGGCCTTGCTTACAAGGGACCGAGCTGCAGCGTGATGACCGCCGAGTCCGGCATGAATTTCAGCCAGGAGGTTCCGCCCTTCCTCTTCGGAGATGCCCCTTTGAAGGACTCCGGTAGTGCTTTTCTGCATGGACTTTATAGGCTTTAGATCGCCGCGCTATGCAGCATGCCTCATTTTGTTCCTCGGGGAGTTCCTGCCTAGTAAGGTAGGCGAGGAATGGTTCTGTCCACGGGGCAATGACGGCCATTATTACGTGGGCTAAAGGTGTTATTTCATTGGTAGAGCCTCCAATTATGTCAGAGTGTTCGGTGTCGGGCAGTGCGGTTGGGTCCGGGCTGTTATTGTCGGGTTCCCCTTTCCATACTATGGATGGCTTGAATAGCCTTTCCAAGAAGATGTTGGGGGGGACTACATCGCGTTTTGCGCTGATGCGTGCCAAGACATCTGCCGCCTGATTATTTTCCCGGGCTATACGGTGAAATTCGAGCCCTTCGAACCGAGCTGACATTTTTAGGACGGCGTTGCGATAAGCTGCCATTTTGGATCCTTGGCATCAAAGTCTCCATTTATTTGGGATATTGCGAGGTTCGAGTCCCCGCGCACCTCTAGGCGTTGAATGCCCATGGATACTGTCATCCGGAGACCATGTAAAAGGGCCTCATATTCGGTTGCATTGTTGGAGTCTGTGTACATTATCTGGAGTACGTATTGAACTGTGTCTCCTGTGGGGGACGTCAAAACGACGCCAGCCCCTAGACCGGCCAAGATTTTGGAGCCGTCGAAGTGCATGACCCAGTTTGAATATGTGTCGTACTCTTTAGGGAGTTCAGCCTCCGTCCATTCTGCGACAAAGTCGGTCAAAACTTGCGACTTGATAGCTCGCTATGGGTTGTAAGTTATGTCGAACGGGAGGAGCTCAATGGCCCATTTTGCAATCCGGCCCGTCGCGTCGCGGTTGTTTATAATATCGTTAAGTGGCACTTCCAAGGCTACTGTTATTGAACACTCTTGAAAGTAGTGTCGCAACTTTCGGGATGCCATAAATACCGCGTACGCAATCTTTTGATAATGCGGGTACCGTGACTTGCACGGAGTAAGGACAGTGGACACATAGTAGACCGGCTTTTGAAGGGGGAATTTGTGTCCGTCCGTTTCTCGTTCGACGACGAGCACTGCGCTTATGACCTGATGGGTTGCTGCAATGTATAATAGCATTGGTTCGCCAATATTTAGTGCGGCCAAGTCTGGGTTTGTTGCCAAGATGGCTTTTATTTCGTCGAGTCCGGCCGTGGCTGCATCCGTCCACTCGAAGTGTTCGGTGCGCCGAAGGAGGCGGTAAAGGGATAGGGCCTTTTCTCCCAAGCAGGAGATAAAGCGGCTTAGAGCCGCCATGCATCCGGTTAATTTTTGTATTTGTTTGAGGTCCTTCGGGATATCCAATTGTGACAGAGCTCGGATCTTGGCTGGATTTGCTTCAATTCCTCTACCGGATACAATGAAGCCCAAGAGCTTTCCGGCTGGAACGCCGACAACGCATTTTTCTGGGTTGAGCTTGATGTCGTATGTTCGGAGGTTATCGAATGTTAGCCTCAAGTCGTCTACTAGAGATTCTACATGTCTTGTTTTAACGACCACATCATCTACGTATGCCTCCACTGTTTTGCCGATCCGGTTTGCCAGACATGTCTGAATCATGCGCTGATATGTTGCGCCGGCGTTTTTGAGCCCGAAGGGCGTTGTGTTGAAGCAGAATGGGCCGTATGGTGTGATGAATGCCGTTGCGGCTTGGTCTGACTCTGCCATCTTTATTTGATGGTAGCCGGAGTATGCGTCGAGGAAACACAACGAATCGTGTCCTGCGGTAGCGTCGATAATTTGATCGATGCGGGGGAGGGGGAAGGGATCCTTTGGGCAAGCCTTGTTAAGGTCTTTAAAATCAACGCACAGGCGCCAGGATTTCTCCTTCTTTGGTACCATCACCAGGTTTGCTAGCCAGTCCGGTTGTTTTATATCTTTGATGAATCGGGCCTCCAATAGCTTGGCTAGTTCCTCTCCCATGGTATGTCTCTTAGGTTCGAAAAAACGCCGAAGAGCCTGTTTGACTGGCTTGAATCCTTTTAGGATATTTAAGCTATGTTCGGCCAGCCTGCGTGGGATTCCTGGCATGTCTGAAGGGTGCCAGGCGAAAATGTCCCAGTTCTCTCGTAGGAACTCTCGCAGTGCGGCGTCTACACCAGGCTTTAATTGTGCCCCGATGGAAGCTGTTTGATTGGGGTCCGTTGGATGGACCTGGAATTTGACTATTTCGTCCGCCGGTTTAAAGGAGGTGGACTTGGATCTTTTGTCGAGTATCACATCGTCCCTATTCACTGTGGAGCGCAGCGCAGTCAGTTCCTCAGCCGCTAGGGCTTCGGATAGCGCCTCGAGGGCCAGTGCGGCTGTCTTGTTTTCGGCGCGGAGTGCTATGTCCGGATCACTAGCGAGAGTGATGATTCCGTTAGGCCCGGGCATCTTGAGCTTCATGTACCCGTAATGGGGTATTGCTTGGATGATTGTAAACGCTTCCCGCCCTAGCAGAGCGTGATATCCACTACTGAACGGGGCCACTTGGAACGTGACCTCTTCGGACCTGTAATTATCTGGCGTGCCGAACACCACATCTAGTGTGATTTTTCCTGTACATCGCGCTTCCTGACTAGGGATTATTCCTCTAAAGGTTGTGCTGCTTCGCTCAATGCGGTTCCAGTCTATTTCCATTTTTTGAAGGGTTTCCTCATAAATGAGGTTCAATCCGCTGTCGCCATCCATGAATACATTGGTAAGACGAAAGCCATCCACTATTGGACTGAGGACCAATGCGACTGGTGCTCGGTCTGTTTGGAATTTAGGTTCATCACTGGCGTTAAAAGTAATAGCCGTGTCACTCCATGGTTTTATTGTTGCTACTTGGTAGACTTCGGCAAGGCTGCGGAGTGTTGTTTTTCACATATTATTTGATGCGAAAGTCTCGAAGACTGTTAATACCGTACTGGTGTCTCTGGGGTGGCTTTCTGTGGCTTCTGGAATTAGAAGATCTTCGCCAATTTTTGCCACCTGTCGGAGTATCCAACATGCTCTAAGGCTGTGAGTTGGCGTGGCGCCCTCTGCACTGTGAATTTTATAGGGTCCATTAAGCCATCCTTCCAGTACAGTTCCGTGCCCTATAGAGGGCTTTTGCTTGTTGGTATTGAACCCGGGTGTCTGGCGATGATGCACCCTTTTATTTCGGACTGGGTTTGTATTCAAGGCCGGATTGTCCCAAATTTTTATTTCAGTTTTCCAGGCGCTTTCCATCGCACAGTACTTTCATACTATGGACGCCAAGTCAGCGAAGCGTGTAATATCACGGCGACTTATGGCATTGAGGATTCCCTTGTCCGTGCAATTATTGCAGAAGAATGAAATTGCGTCTTCCTTGCGGCAGTCCTTTATCCTGTTCATAACCAGGAGGAATCTGGCCCAGTAATGATGTACTGTTTCTTCGAGCTCTTGCCTAATTTTGGATAGATCGCTTATGTACGGGTGGGTGGGTGGAATCAAATCCGAAACCTCACCCAATCTGAGACCCAGGGGCCAAGGAGTTTCCGAACTCGGAAGTTTGGATTCTTGGATGATGTCCAATGAATCTAGCCCGTCGCCTGACTTTAAGTTTAGGTCTTGAGTGATGTCCTCCCCTCTGCGGGTATCCGGCTTGGAGGGATCGGGAATCCGGACATAGCTAGTCCTTAAGATAGATGAAGGGTCGCCACACTGTCCCTCTACCACAGCAACGTGATGGGTGACCTGGGGAGAGTTAATCTCTCTCAGATCGGGTTTAGGCCCAATCTAGTCGTAATCCGTAGTGACTCCCAGGGCGGCGATGCGATCCAAGAGCTCGTTTAGGGAAGAGAGATCCATTGGATCTAGCTGCTCGGCGAATTCCGAGCTGACGTGAAGATTGCTTTCGATGACCCGAGAGGTCATCGTCGGCGCAGCAGCCGAACAGGCGGTCATAAGGAAACCACCTAGCCGGAGAGTTTGGCCGACAGCCAAAGCTCCCTTAGCAACGGTGCCGTCTTTAAAGACAGGATGAGGCATCCTTCCTGATGGCGACGACACAGAGGAACTCTCAGTGAAAGCACCAATGTCGGTGTCAAAACCGGCGGATCTTGGGTAGGGGGTCCCGAACTGTGCGTCTAGGCGGATGGTAACAGGAGACAAGGGACACGATGTTTTTACCTAGGTTCGGGCCCTCTCGATGGAGGTAAAACCCTACTCCTGCTTGATTAATATTGATGATATGGGTAGTACAAGAGTAGATCTACCACGAGATCAAGGAGGCTAAACCCTAGAAGCTACCCTATGGTATGATTGTTGTTCCTACGGACTAAAACCCTCCGGTTTATATAGACACCGGAGAGGGCTAGGGTTACATAGAGTCGGTTACAATGGTAGGAGATCTATATATCCGTACCGCCAAGCTTGCCTTCCACGCCAAGGAAAGTCCCTTCCGGACACGAGTCGAAGTCTTCAATCTTGTATCTTCATAGTCCAGGAGTCCGGCCGAAGGTATAGTCCGGCTATCCGGACACCCCCTAATCCAAGACTCCCTCAGGGAGTTAAGGGCGCCGTTACTAGTAACGGGCGAACTAATTACACATTAAGAGGGGTAACATGCGTCCTGGCCATTGCTCCTCTTGGCCTTCTCTGTCAAGTGAGTGTTAGGTACTCCGAGTGAGGTAACACGTCTGGCTGAACTGCGGCCTTCCGAGTGGATCTTCAGTACCGAGTGGGTCTTCTATTCCGAGTGAATCTCAGTTTGTAAATTGCTGACTCGCCAGTCTTGCCTTGGCACTCTGTACTTGGTGTGAGGAGTCCTAGGGTAGGGTATGTAGGTCAGGCATGTTACCCTATCCCTGGTACATGTCCTCGTCAACCGGTCGCCGCGGCACGCCGTCCACCAAAGGTAGCATGAGGGCCCCATCATGACGGATCATGCGCTGGAGGATGTCGGCGACAAGGAGGAACAGGTAGGGGAAATCGGGTCCCCTTGGCGCAGCCCGCACCGGACCTCAAACCACTACCTCGGCACGCCGTTGAGAAGGATAGCCGAACGGGAAGACCCGATGATGGCGTCCATCCAGTCACACCACAGCTCGGGGAAGCTGCAAACCAGCATGATCCGACGGAGACTCCCCCAGACAATGGAGTGGAAGGCTTTCACGAAATCGAGCTTGAGGACGAGGGTTGGGGCAGAACGACGGTGGCAGCATTGGATGAGCTCGGCAGCATAGGCGGAGTTTTCAGCGATGTTGCACCCGACGAGAAAGCCGTACTGGTCCTCGTCGATGCGCCCCACGATCTGACACTGCAGCCTCGTAGTGAGGCCACGACAGAGAATAAAAGATAAAAGGCTGGTTGCAACCATTAGCAAGTTCTAAGGCCACCCAACAAATAGCCACCACACCAATCGTTTGGTGCTCCACTCGTCTTTTCCCAGTCACGGGAAAATATCTAGTGCTACTATTTTTTAGGTGCTACCATGATACAAGCTTCTAGGTCATTGGATTCTCAGATCTGGTGACTCTCAATAACTCTGCAACATTTGCAAAAACACCTATGAGGAGTCCAAAAATTGCACATCGATCCAGCAGACCAACAACTCTTGGATGCCGTCCAATCTAAAAATCCGACAGCCCGGATGTCCGTATCACGGTAGCATTTAAGGCTCGGTAGCACCAGATACTCTCCTGAATATGTAGTTTTTCCAGCAAGAGATTCGCCAGTTTGACAAACTGATGATCAGTCGATAATAAATGGATTTTTACCATAAGCTCCAAAAATCTACGAAACTAATAATGCCTTGTACTCCCTCCGTTCCCAAATATAAGTCTTTTTAGAGATTCCACCAAATGACTATATACGGAGCAAAGTGAGTGAATTTACACTCTAAAATATGTCTACATACATATGTATGTTGTATTCCATTTGAAATGTCTAAAAAGACTTATATTTAGGAACGGATGGGAGTATATATCAGTAGTTAAGCTCATGGTTACTGATTGTTTACTATGCTACATGCTACTCGTGACATCAGATTGTTCTTATTTAATTCGCTTGAGACTCGTAGCACCATTTGTCTCTTTTTGCCAATGCCGTCCATGGATCGTTACTGGTTGGTTAGGTGAGCCTTGCAACTACGTACTCAGCAGGCAACCCACAGTTTCCTGGCTTTTTCGGCCGGCTCCATAAAAACAAACAAAGATGTAACATATAGGATCAAAGCCTGAGACAAGTTGTCCTTACTTTATTAGCGTAACACCGTGTCTCACTTTGCTCAATGGACATGCTAACCAACTACCACTACCACCCGTAAAATATCATCAAGGACCATCCATCGTGATTCGCCTAGTGAATGCGCCAACCTAACGTGAATTAAGTACTCCTACACACTAGCCTCGCCCCAAGTCTTCATCTGACCCGAGCTGCTCGGACCAGGCTGGGCCTGCCATTGTTAGGTGAACCGAAGATAAAATGTCATCATGAGATTCAATTAAAAAATTAATCCAACAAGAAGATAGCAGGTCTTTTGCGAGAATTGGAAATCAAATATTACCAACGATCCAAAGCCGAGTTCAGTTTGAAGGGAGACAATAATACACGATACTTTCAATTGGTTGTCATGCGTAAAATATCATCAAGGACCATGCATCGTGATTAGGCCAGTGATAAATATATAATAGTGTCAAAAATGCTCTTATATTATGGGACGGAGGGAGTAGCAAATTGGAACACATACGTAATGATGTATATATTATAGTACGGCCATATTTAAGAACCACTTGACGCAGACCTTAATTACTACACCATTTGTCCTAAATATATTAAGTTTTGGCAATTCAATTTAAACTGCTAAAACGTTTCATATTTAGAAACAAATGTGATATTTATCTCGCTCTGGCTTGGCTCTGGCTCAGTGATAATATCGAGCAGTTGGTTGCCGGGTAGTGCCACCTCCTCTTGCCATCGAATTCCCTTGGCCGGATGTCGTGCTTTCGAATGACTGCTTGGTATTTCACTCTGTGCTCTGCCCCGATGGTCCATAGTCACCTCAATTGTTCCAAATAGAAGCTTCCGTTTCCGATGACTGAGGTCATGCGGTAGTATGGTTAACCTTTGTATTGACCCGGCTGGTGGCTTACCCTAGCCGGGTAAAGAGGACATGTGCAACGATTTGGTAAGTACACTCGACGAATATAAACGCAATACAAACATAATCTCTTGCATACTATTTACAAGAAACAGCATTCAAATAGTTCGCCTGTTAAATCGAATGCTCATTGCTTATCTATAAATTATTATATGTTTAAAACAAATAAATATATTTATGAAAAGCTTGTATATAATATTACAAAAACGTCATAGATTTTATAAAATATCCTTACACATGTAGATAGATGTTAATATAATATGGAAAATGCTTAAGTCACAAAGAAAGTAAAAGAACGAAACATATGAGCCAAAACACCACTCTCAAGAATGAAAACATAAACGTGCAAGGGTAAAAATATAAGTGGTTGGTGAAAGGAAAGGAAGGAATAGAAGAAACTAAAAATAAAGAAAGAAAATTGTGTTGAAACCATCTAGTAGGAAATCGAAAGAAATGCCAAAAGACTGAATGAAACCATAAAAAAGTAACTGAAAACCGGGTTTGCCAATGACTATTGGATCTATAACCACACATGCACCTCCGTGTGGGCTGGCCCAATCAAGGAGGCAAGTGCTCGATCTGAGCGCTCCGGTTTCCCCGGTTCGCTGGTGACGGTTGACTGGTTCATGGTTGACTGTTGACTTTGTGAGGAAATACGTTTTTAAAAATAAAGAATTCAAAAATAGTTCATTAATTCTAAAGAAAATGTTGGTTTCAAAAGAGTTCACGACGTCCAAAAAGTTCAGAAGGTAAAAAAAAGTTGGTGGATTTGAAAAAAGTTCACGTACTCGAAAAAGATCACGGGTTCAATAAAAGTTCACGGGATTCAAAAAAAGTTCTAGCATTAGAAAACAGTTCGTGGATTTCAAAAAAAAGGCCGTGTATTTGAAAACAAAGTTCATGATTGTTTCAGATTTGAAAAAAGTTCACGATTTTCATGGAAAAAACATTCACACACAAAAAATATCATGAATTTCACAAAAACTTCACGAATTTGATAAATGTTTTTGAATATGAAAATGTTCACTCATTTAGAAAAACAAATAGAAAAATAAAAGGTTCATGAATTCCTAGCCTGCTGCTCATTTCTCCTTTCTTCTTCCCCTTTCCATTAACTTGGCAATGGTTGCTCTCTTGTCTTCAGTTTTTTCTTACTTGTGTTAATGCTTTGCTCGTTGATTAGCGCATATGAATTGTGTATCTTCGTTTGATAAAGAAAAACTATATGGTTTATCATGACAAGAGTTTCCCTTCTTTCCTAAGCGCAGAAGCTGCAGCCTTGCTTTCTGAAGGTGTCGCCTCTTCGTCATCAAGCCATAGGTGAGCTCGTTTGAGACATGGAGATGCTCAATGCCTGAATAGAAGCCATTAGCTTTTGCCGCCGACACATCTGCTCGAGCTTGGGCGCAGACCCTTTCACGGACGAAACATATGCTCGTTTCGTTTCTCTGAGGTTAAGCACCTTCAGACTCGGGAAAGAAACGCCTTGGACTATAACAACAAACTTATTTGATACCAATAGTTGCAGGCGGAGTAAGGATGGAAACTGCCCAAGAGTAAGCAGCCCGTCTTCCGCCATTTCAGTTAAGCTGATGCGTAGGTCGGCAAGGTTGGTGAGTGCACCCAAAACCTTTGAGAAAAAGACGGCTGAGGGAACTAGGAATCTAAGAAGTCGATGGAACCACGGTACCCATCTATATCCAAAGAACGAAGTTTGTAGGTGCCAAGCTTGCATAGTGAGGAGAGGAACGCCTCTTTTTCACATCTCTTGTCCTCGCAGGATATTTCATCACCAAGATTGACACGGAGTTCCTCCAAACTTGTCAGGTTCCCGAGATCCTCCAACACATATGTTTCTTGCGATGTACTCAATGTTTTAAATAGCGGGCTATGGAAAATAGCGGGCTAAAGCGGACTA
The DNA here is from genome assembly GCF_018294505.1 of Triticum aestivum. NCBI lineage: Eukaryota > Viridiplantae > Streptophyta > Magnoliopsida > Poales > Poaceae > Triticum > Triticum aestivum. The sequence continues at coordinate 603,293,526 of NC_057803.1, forward strand.
TTTGTGAAGGCGACCATTTAGCGGCACCTTGCTGAAAAGGCTATAGCGGGCTATAGCTCCGCTATAGCCGGCTAAATAGCATAAAACTACTAGTTTACATGTTAGGGTTCCAATAAACTACCACTTTTTAAATTTTCTCAGAAAGCTACCAAACGCGCGGTCCGCTGTTTCAAAAAACCGAAACCCGCGGTGACTAGCGATTTAACCGTTTTTCTGACGGATTGGGCCCATCTGTCAGCCCACGTGGCCACGCGCGCTCATGGCGCGGCAGTTAACGGTCGTTAGCCGACGCGGTCCGGTCGGAACCAAAGTAGGCGGTCGGGCCACACACTCTCTCACTCCCCCTCCTCTCCCCCGCAGTGACCTAGGTGGGCGATGGCGGCGGCGCAGCCAAATGTCGTCGGCGGCGAGCTATTGAGCCAAGGCGGCACCGGCCAGGAGGGCGGTGGACAGTCAGAGGTGGACAAATGGCTAGGCAGCTCAAGCTTCCCGGCGCAGCGGTCGCAGCAGCCATCACCGCCCACGGCTCCTGTGGATCCGGCGAGCTCAGATCCAGAAGTCCGCGCGCCCAGGGCAGTGGCAAAGCGCATCCACGTTGATCCAGCAGGCGGCCACCATTGGGCGTCGTCCTTTGGTGGAGTGAGGTAAACACTGGTCAATGTTTCTGGTCTGGGTCCTTTAGTTAAAAATTTTTGGTGCTTTAGTTCAAATTAGAACTAGAGGTAGTAATTGTTTGTTCTTGGCATGCTACTGTATTTTATTGGTTAAGTCAGTGTAGAAGAAAGTGCATTTGGTTAGTTCATTTGGTCAGTGCATTCACTGTAATTAGAAGAAAGTTCAGTAATGTTCAGTGACTTAAAAAACGGTTGTTTGTCAATTTAATCCTACAGCTTAGATGAAGAGATTTGGGACTTGAGGCTACATTTCCAAGGAATAGATAATATGGAGAAAAAGTATTCAGTTTCCTCAGATATCAATTATCTGACCATATTAGCATTGGTTGAGTTGGAGGGCTATGGCATGGATGCATTTCTAACATATGTAAAGGAAGAGGGAAAGGGGCTGGAGGGTGTGGAGGCCCTGGATAGTGAGGAGGCATTAGAGGAAATGCTTGACTTATTTGTTGATAATAAGGTACTGAACATCAGTGTCAGAAAAGCTACTGACCCAAGCCCAGCAGATGAGGAACATATCCCCATTGATCATGTTGGTGATCCTGTTGTTTACAGAGTTTCACAAGAAGGTGTTCTGTACCCTGCCTCTAATGCTAGTTTGCCAGCTTTAACCCCTGATGAGCCCTACATGAACACACAGCAAAGAAGCAATTTTAACAAAGGGAAAACAGTTGTGGAAGAAGAAGATGTAGAAGAAGAAGCAGATGAAGAAGAAGAAGATGTACCAGAGGAAGAAAATGAAGTTGAAGATGACAAATCATCTTCAGATTTTGAGTTCTTTAGGGGTGATTACAGAGGGGAGAAAATTTCTTACAAAGATTGGTGTAGGGGTGAAGATGAGGCTGGCACTGATACTGCAGAGCACTTTTGTGCAGCTAACTCAGAACCTTCTGAGTTTTGGGAGGAAGAACCAGTTGTTTCTGAAGATGAAGTAGTAGAGGATCCTGCTGTAACTACAAAAGCAGCCAAAAAGCTATGGATCCAGATGAGGCTGAACAAGCACCAGGTATGTCCATTCATTCCATTGTTACATTCATTGCATTCTTACATTCATTTCATTTGTAGGAAAATAGTTCTAACTAATATTGCTGTGTAGGAAAATAGAGCAAACAACTCTCAGGCTGGTTCTTCAATGGCTGCAACTGCACAAAGGCCACCAAGGGTACCTGCTGCCTCTGCACCTGCACCAACTCCTCCTCCAACAACAACTGAGTCAACACAGACAGCTTCTAGGTCAAGGAAGAGGGCAGCACCAGCTACAACAGCACCACCACCACCTCTCAAGAAGAGCAGGACCAACACCTCTTCTGCAACATTAGTACCACCTCCCAAGAAGAAGAACACAACTATTTCTGGCAATGGATCAAGGTCTTCTCCTGCAAAGAACACCAGGTCATCAAGGTCTTCTCCAGCAAAGAACACCAGGTCAGCTGTTGCCAATAGAGCTGGCACTGGATCTTTCATTGCTCCTAGACAATCTGGTACAAGTGCTGTGCAGGATGGGTCAAAGAGGGTCAGGAAGCCATCTAATAGGCTGAAAGATTACTTTTATGCAAGTGGTAACTAGCTGAAGTTGTTGAACTCCAAGTGCTTGATACTGTTTGATTTGGTTTGTAATAACATTGCCTCACTAAGTACTTGATACTGCACTGTTTGATTTGGTTTGTAATATGGTACTATATGTGGATTCTGCACTTGTTTGCAACTTCATTTCATCTGCAACTTTTATCTATATGTGGATTCAACACTTGATATACACCTTACAGATAGAAACATAGATAGAAAGATAGTCTCATAGATAGTCTCATAGATAGTCTCATAGATAGAAAGATATCTATCTGACCAAGTGCATTATATGGTACTGAGAGCACTTACCAAATGCATACATTTATTCAGAAACATCCACATGTTACATAGATAGATGTCTAGATAGATAGATAGTCTCATAGATTACATAGATAGATAGTATCATAGATTACATTCAAATCTCACAAAAACTACCAATACTCTCTCTCAAATTGACTTACAGATAGAAAGATAGATAGCTAGATCAGTCATAGCGCTCAAAGAAACGGACCCACTTGGCCCTAGTTGCTGGATGAGGAGCCATGACTGCCCTAATCCTTGCCCACCTAATGATCTCCATGAATGATCTTCCCCTGCCTCCAGTGAAAACCAGCTCTAGTTCTTCATCATTGCACTTCTCCAGTACCTTGTTGGAGAGTCGGCGGTTGAACTCCTCTTGCTGCTCATCCTGGGCCGCCTCTAGGGCCCTCTGCCTGCGCCTCCTCCTCATCCTCTGTGCAGCTGCTACTGTCCTAACCTCCACAGCCTCCCCCCTTCCTCTGTGACATCTCCCATGTTAGGATCCATCTGTAGGGTTTCTTTTGGGTGGCGGCTGGTAGAGACACTGGGAAAGGGTGGGGGTGGGGAGGGGTTTATATTGAGAGATGGATGGGGGGTTGGGTTTAGTAGGCCTAGGGTTGCATTTGGTCAGAGAGTAGTGGGCCACTAAGCCCAATTACCCACAGAAATAATATATGTAGGCTAACAAATAACATATAAAAGATATAAGATCAAGTTGAACACTTAATAGCATAAAAGATCCACAACCTAGTAGCATAAGAGATCCATTTCCACTACTTAATAGCATAGGTGATCCATTACAACACTTAATACCATAGGTGATCCATTACAACTTAACAACATAGCAAATAAGGTTCTTACACTAGGTTAAACTTCACATTCCCCCAAAATGTACACCCATAATCACTTAAAGTCATGCCAGGCCACATCCTTATATAAAGGCCTTTGGATGTACTTACTTCACCAACATATCACAGCAAGTTCAAGACTCAAGGATAGCCTTGATTTGCTCTAACTTCTCCTTGCTGCCATACCCTTCTTTCAGCAGCTCAGCAACAACAAGCTCAAGCTTTGCCTTCTCCTTCTTAAGAACATCTCTGTCAACTTCAACATCCTTCATAGCCTTCCTGGTGTTCTTAATGATATCAGCTTGGCTCTGTAAAATGCACCTCTGCTCTTTTGCAAGTTTGAGCTTTTCCATCTGCACCTCCAACATGGCTTTCTCCTCTAGCTCCTTCTTCTTCTTCTCAAGTTCTTCCTCCTCCACTTGTTTCTGGTACACCTGCTTGTCCATCGTACCATCCTGCCAATCAAACATCTTGGATACATCATCAACAAGCTTGGTGTACTCAATGCAAAGCTTGTCATTTTCAGTCCTAAGCTTGGCCAACTCCCTTTCATGCTCACTCTTAAGCCTGGCCAACTCCTTCTCAAACTTTTCCTTGTCATGTACCCTTCCAAAGTTCTACTCATGGAACATCTCCCATAGCTTGCACAAACATCTCTGAAGAACAGTTCGCCAAGGCCCATCAACCCACTCTACAACACCATAATTCACACCATTTTCCTGCATTTGTAAATGTGATAAGTTATTACAAAAGGACTAGTACCTTATTTCAATTCCATGATTAACTTGATAAACTTAAGAGTTTCTAACTATTAATAACATAAATGAAATATGATTTGTTATTACAATGCCATGATTAAGTTTCCAAAGTGACAAAAAAACATATGTGTCTGTCATATCAAACAAACTGCTGCATCATATCAAACATCACTGAACATCCATAGCAGAAAACTTAATTGGCATCTAACCTGGACCGGGCAGCCATAGAAACGCCTCCCTGTTACAGGCCCTTCAAAAGCAACACGCTTAATAGGCCTCAGTTGGTGCAGAATGCACTTGGGATGAGCAAGCTCAAGTTGGCCACAGAAAAGGGGCTCCACAATGGTGTCTGGTTCCTCCTACAACCATAATAACCAACAAACACTGGTTTCAATCTGCACTCAATACCAGAATCAACTTGCACTGTTCATTAAATCCCCAAATCAGCATGAACCCTAACACTGTTCAGAGATGAACCCTAGGTTACCTCAATCCTACAATCAAACCCCACCCTCACTAATCAAGAACAGTATCACACACACAACAACAACACTACACTAAGCAACATCCATGGCTGAAGCCTAAGCTACTAGCACCTAACCCTAACCCTAACCCTAGGTGGCAAAGAACTTACCATAAGTCCCATGTCCATGCTGACAACCTCGCACTCCTCCTCCGAGCTGGTTTCCTCGTTGTTCCAGGAAGGCATTGTGGCAAGGAGGTCGACGGCCACCGGCCTCGAAGACGGCGCGCGGCGGCGAGCTCGTACTGGAGCAGGGGACTGGGAGCAGGGGACTGAGTGAGCACGAGAGAGTGAGCGAGCGTGTGATCCTGACCGACCGAGCAGGTATATTTACCCCAGTTCCGACCGGGCCGGTCGGCTAACGGCCGTCAACTGCCGCGCCGTGAGCGCGCATGGCCACGTGGGCTGACAGATGGGCCCAGGCCGTCAGAAAAACGGTTAAATCGCTAGTCACCGCGGGTTTGGGTTTTTTGAAACAGCGAACCGCGCGTTTGGTAGCTTTCTGAGAAAAATTAAAAAGTGGTAGTTTTTTGAAACCTTAGCATGTAAACTAGTAGTTTTATGCTATTTACTCTAAAACTATGGATGTACTCCCTCTGTAAATAAATATAAGAGTGTTCAGATTACTAAAATAATGATCTAAATGCTCTTATATTCCTTTACCCCCAATGCCATTTGATAGCTTGTCCACAAATCCAATCAGGTGTCGTAGTGTAGTCAGCCGAGTTAAATCCAAGGTCTCTAGATTAACTAGCATCACGATCCCTAATGGTAGCTTTGATATTCTTGTGTCCCTAAAGTTGAGGTACTTTAGCTGGAATAATTTGTCCATGTCTTTCATATCATAGTCCTCTGAACCCCTACAACCTTCAAAATCAAGAACTCATAAAGCTTCAAACCAATCAAGACTGGGCAAGTGTGTGACGCAACATGATGGCATTACTATAAAGATCAAACATGGCTTAGATCTACATTTGCTAATGCAGATGCAAGTTCCTTGTCAATGTACTTGATTGACAGCTGCCAAATAAAGCCTTGATGATTTGCCAAGCTGGTTTGGCCTCCACCTACCACAGTCATAAAATTTTCTTCAACAGATTTTGAACTAATAAGTTCGAGCATCATGGCACGGACCCGACAGGCTTGTACCTTGCCACCGTAGCAAATGTTCACGGGTTCGACCATACTTTTGTTGATAAGCTCGTTAAAGTAATTCTCGGCGACCACTTGCACTTGCTTTGTCCACGCTCTTCAGAGATAAGGCCTTCTGCCATCCATTGCCTCACTAGAGTATCTCTTTCAATGACATGGTCCTTGGGATATAAACTGAGATACAATAAGCATGTCCTGAGATTAGGTGGAATATCATTATAGCTTAGAGATAGTATGTTACACATTCCCTCTAGACTCTTGGTTTCTTCTAATGCGGAACCTATTTACCTCTTAACCTTTGCCCACTTCTCCTTTGTAGCAATTTGGTTTGCTAGTAAACCTGATATACTGATAATTGCCAATGGTAGGCCCCCACATTTCTTTAGGATTTTGGTTGAAATTTCTTTCAACATGTAAGGGCAATGTTCCTCGGAGCCAAATATTCTTTTGAAAAATAATCTTCTAGAGTGGAGATCACGTAAGGCTTCCAGTTCATACATGTGGTCATCACCATCCGAACAACATGACTTTGCTACGTCAATGATACGTGTATTAACTATAATTCCACTCAAACCATTATTCACTGGAAAAGCACACTTGATAATGTTCCATGCTTGTGTAGACCATACATCATCCATGATGATGAGATACATGCAAAATTAGCTGATGATATCAACCAATTGTAATTAAAACAATGTGCTTGGATACTCAAACATGCCATGAATCTCCAATATTGCTTCATGTTTTTTGATATGGACGTGATGCCTATATTCATGATCATTGCCTTAGATATCGTCATAACTTTGCGCTTATCAATTGCTCGGCAGTAATTTGTTCACTCACCATAATATTTTCTATCTTGAGAGAAGCCTCTAGTGAAACCTATGGCCCCCAGGTCTATTTTCCAACACACAATCTTCTACTTTACATCATATAAGTTCTGATATACAATCTTAGTTTCCTATTTTACTTCCTTTGCAATCTTTTACTTTCTGTTCCATAAAACAAAAATACCAAAAATATTACTTTACCGTTTAATCATCTCTATCATATCTCACTTTCAAATAAACGTGAAGGGATTGACAACCCCTTATCCCGTTGGGTGCAAGTTGGTGTTTGTTTGTGCAGGTATTCGGTGACTTGTTCGTTGTCTCCTACTAGATTGATACCTTGGTTCTCAAAACTGAAGGAAATACTTAATCTACTTTGCTGCATCACCCTTTCCTCTTCAAGGGAAAAACAACGCAAGCTCAAGAAGTAGCAGGAAGAAATTCTGGCGCCGTTGCCGGGGAGATCTACGCCAAGTCAAGACATACCAAGTACCCATCATAAACTCTCATCTCTTGCATTACATTATTTGCCATTTGCCTCTCGTTTTCCTCTCCCCCACTTCTGAAATGATTTTCGAAAAGTTTTCCTTTTTTCTTCGCCCCTCTTTCATTTGCCAGATCTGTTTGCTGCCACTATGTCTGAAATTGGGGAGGTTATCATTGAAAAAGAATGTAGTAACGATGAGGGAAACTTTGATACTTTTACCAATACTAATATTCATGAAGAATCTACTATGGGTGTGCTGGTGTGCTTCCCACTTTGGGTGGTTCTATTTTCCATAGAACTAGTAGCCTTGCGGATGCTATATCTTTGCTCATAATTAAACTCGAAAGACAATTTGTTCATATGCATCCTTCATACAAAGGATCTTTTTAGAGTTTTAATATTGAGCATTCTTCTGTAAAGCGTGCCGCCACTATATTCCTAGCTCATGAGTTTAGGTTTATTATGAAAGAAGCTAGTGATTTTTTTGTGCATTATAAGGTAGATGGCGGTCACCCTCCCATAGAGGGAATTCTTTTTAATCAAGAGGACATAATGCATTTATGATCTCTAGATAATGTTGCTTATAATGAAAATTTAAGAAAGCAGGTCCATACTAATGTTTTAGTTGATAAGATTTCTGAGCTTAATGATAATTTTGCTATACAAAACAATGGCTTGGGTTTCTCTCTTGGACACAAGCTCATGACTTTTTGCCAAAAGAATGCTTATAATGATGAATTAGTCATACAATATGAAGGGCCAAAGGAGGAAACAATTCCTCCCGAGATCGACTTCGGGATTCTTACCCTATGAAATTTAGCCCTTTAGATTACTTTTGCTTCCCACAAAGAAAACTTGCTGCTAAACATAGGGAGTATGAGATGAGTTTTTTAGATTTTACTAATCATTGTTATGATAATACTTAGATCTATTCGTGTTTTATGCCTAGCTAAGGGCGTTAAACAATAGCGCTTGTTGGGAGGCAACCCAATTTTATTTTTGTTTTTGCTTTTAGGTTCTGTTTAGTAATAAATAATTCATCTAGCCTCTGGTTAGATTCGGCTTTATGTTTTAATAAGTGTTTGTGCCAAGTAAGACCTTTGGGATAGCTTACGATGATAGTTGATTTGATCTTTCTGAAAAACAGAAACTTTTGCGCTCAGGAAAATAATTTTCAGAATTCACAGAAGAGAGCTTTTGATTTGATTCTTTTTGCAGAAGATTCATAAAACAATTCCTTATGTCTTCCTAACTGTTCAGAATTTTGGAGTTGCAGAACTATTCAAAATATCCAAATTGCTATAGACTATTCTGTTTTTTATAGATCTGTTTTCTATGTGTTGTTTGCTTATTTTGATGAACCTATAGCTCGTATCGGGGGGTATGAATCATGGAAAAGTTGTAATATAGTAGATATTACACCAATATAAATAAAAGATGAGTTTACAACAGTACCAAAAGTTGTGATTTGTTTTATTATACTAATAGAGCTTATGAGATTTTCTGTTGAGTTTTGTGTTGTGAACTTTTCAAGTTTCGGGTAAGGATTTGATTTAATATGGAATAAAGAGTGGTAAGATGCTAAGCTTGGGGATTCCCAAGGCACCCCAAGGTAATATTCAAGGACATCGAAGAGCATAAGCTTCGGGATGCCCCGGAAGGCATCCACTCTTTCGTCTTTGTCTATAGGTAACTTTACTTGAGGCTATATTTTTATTCACCACATGATATGTGTTTTGTTTGGAGCGTCTTGTATGATTTGAGTCTTTGCTTTTTAGTTTGCCACAATCATCCTTTCTGTAGAAACCTTTTGAGAGAGACACACATGAATCGTGGTTTATTAGAATACTCTATGTGCTTCACTTATATCTTTTGAGCTAGGCAATGTTGCTCTAGTAGTTCACTTATATCTTTTTAGAGCATGGTTGTGGCTTTATTTTATAGAAATTGATGAACTCTATTCCTTCACTTATATTATTTTGAGAGTCCCTAAACAGCATGGTAATTTTGTTTGGTTATAAATTTAGTCCTAGTATGATAGGCATCCAAGAGGGATATAATAAAAACTTTCATATAAAGTGCATTGAATACTATGAGAAGTTTGATTCCTTTGAATGTTTTGAGATATGAAGATGGTGATATTAGAGTCATGCTAGTGAGTAGTTGTGAATTTTAAAAATACTTGTGTTAAACTTTGTGATTCCCATAGCATGCACGTATGGTGAACCGTTATGTGATGAAGTCGGAGCATGATTTATTTATTGATTGTCTTATGAGTGGCGGTCGGGGATGAGCCATGGTCTCTTCCTACCAATCTACCCCCCTAGGAGCATGAGCGTAATACTTTGTTTCGATAAATAATAGATTTTTGTAATAAGTATATGAGTTCTTTATGACTAACGTTGAGTCCATGGATTATATGGCACTCTCACCCTTCCACTATTGCTAGCCTCTCTAATACCGCGCAATTTTCGCCGGTGCCATAAATCCACCATATACCTTCATCAAAACAGCCACCATACCTACCTATCATGGCATTTCCATAGCCATTCCGAGATATATTGCCATGCAACTTTCCACCGTTCCGTTTGCTATGACATGCTTCGTCATTGTCATATTGCTTTGCATGATCATGTAGTTGACATCGTATTTGTGGCAAACCCACCGTTCATAATTCTTTCATACATGTCACTCTTGATTCATTTCACATCCCGGTATACTGTCGGAGGCATTCATATAGAGTCATAGTTTGTTCTAAGTATCAAGACGTAATACTTGATTCGTAAGTAAATAAAAGTGTGATGATCTTCATTATTAGAGCATTGTCCCATGTGAGGAAAGGATGATGGAGACTATGATTCCCCCACAAGTCGGGATGAGACTCCGGATGAAAAAAGAGGCCAAAAAAATGAGAGAAGGCCCAGTAAAATAAATGAGAGAAAAGAGAGAAGGGGCAATGCTACTATCCTTTTACCACACTTGTGCTTCAAAGTAGCACCATGATCTTCATGATAGAGAGTCTCCTATGTTGTCACTTTCATAATATAGTGGGAATTTTTCATTATAGAACTTGGCTTGTATATTCCAATGATGGGCTTCCTCAAACTGTTCTAGGTCTTTGTGAGCAAGCAAGTTCGATGCACGCCCACTTAGTTCCTTTTTGAGCTTTAATAAACTTATAGCTCTAGTGCATCTGTTGCATGGCAATCCCTACTCACTCACATTGATATCTATTGATGAGCATCTCCATAGCTCGTTGATACGCCTAGTTGATGTGAGACTATCTCCTTCTTTTTGTCTTCTCCACAACCACCGTGTATTCCATCTATAGTGCTATGTCCATGGCTCACACTCACACTGGTACTCATCGGTGCTATACAAATGGTTTTTAACCCCTTTTCGCGATGACATTTGGGACCATCGCCAAGTGAGTGTGTGTGATAGGGTGTCCTTCCCACACGACCCAGAAACCGTCAGGGATATGGAGCAGTGATCCAGAGGCCTTCCAAAATGTAATCGTGTGCGATGCAGCACACACTAAATTCTTTCGCATGTGTGCTATCGGTGATTAAGCATTTCTAATGATGCAGTGAGACCATACAGTCTGTCGTAACGAACCGTTTGGGAAACAGTATGTAAGGCACATGGGCCAACATATGAACTGTGTGCGATTTCTGTCCCATCGCACACGAGTTTTCTGTGTAACCCCTCTACGATGCTAAACTCCATCGCACACATTTGCCAACAATTACCATCTGTGATAATGTTCTATCACAAACGGTTTAGGAGCCCCTTCGCACACATACAAATGTTGCATACCATTTGTGTATTGTTGGGTATCACCGACGGTTGCCGCAAGAGTGGCGTGTGCTTTTTGTTTGGGATCCCACACGTTTCCTGAAAAAATTACGACTGGGATTGTATTTTGTAGTGGGCACGGTTTACTCCCAGTTCTCGTGTGCGATAACGCGATAGCACAAACGGTTCTGGAGACCCTACGCACACCTAGTAGAACTGCAAATCGTTTGCGATCTGCTGTGTATCACCGATGGTTTTGCTACGACTGACGCATGCTTTCTGATGTGGATCGCACACACTCATTTAGTTGAATCGTGTGCGGAGCAATTGCCAGGTTAAAACAAAAATAGCCCATTTTGAATCGGCACACAAAAAGCAAATTCGCCACAATATTCAATTGAACAAATAAACAAAAATATCCCATTTTGAATCGGCACGCAAAAAGCAAATTCGCCACAATATTCAATTGAACAAATAGTGTCCACACGAAGAACATTTATCAGATTTCGCAACAATTGCTATTGAACATATGGTAGCTAAATTCCAATGATTTTTCCACACATATATGCATTACATAATTAATCATAGTGTACGAAATATGAAGACCTCATCAGATGGAAAACAATGGATCCATGTGTTATATATTTAGCGGCTAACTCTTACTCAATGTTTCTGGAGAACGCATGCTGAAATCTTCATTATCACCAGTGGGATTGATGTAGTGATCCAGGAAGAAGTCGTTGATAAATCTCCAAACCATCAGCAATTCACCAGCCGAGAGCGGTTCAGGGGCCGGGTCCTCGGTTTTAAGATGAGCTGCAGTATTTTTAAGATCAGAATGTGCCATACCAGTGGAGTAGAAGATATTATTAAGATAGACTTACTAGTACTAATTCACAAGGATCATCACAACTATCAGCAGATTTGCACATGGAGATCGTGTGTTAGATTTCAACATCATAGAATTCAATACCTATCCAAGAATTGCTGAACATGCGTTAGATCTTGAGCGTTTGTTGACTCTCTGAGAGAATCTATGTAGTAAATTGTGTTCTTGTTTGGAACAATGAATACCAATATCCAGTGATTGCTACATATTGAGAAAGCCATGAACTTATGAATGATGTCGAAATCTGAAAGACCATCAGTGTATGCGTGGTTGTTTACTTGACTTACCATTCATGATATGGCCAGAGAAATGATTCTGCATGGGACGTGTTTTCGAAGATACGGGCGACCTGTTAACGGCCCAGTCTCGTCGGTCCTTACCATCTAATGTTGTGCCATTTGCTAATGCAGGATCTATGAAATACAAACTCTCCCTTTTTCTTCTCTGCGCGTTCAATTCCCTGAGAGGAATAAAATGCAGTTAACTGTTTATCATTTACAACCTTGTATGGAGAAGTTGATTAGAGTTTGTTAAGTACTTACAAAATCAAGCATCTAACAAGAGTGGCATCCAGCACATTGAAGTTGAAGAAGAGATGTAAGTCCTCTAAACTCACATTGATGGAACCAACATCGTGTCGGAAATGATCTCTGTTGTAGTGGACTAGCAAACCATGATGACCTTCTGACATTTGATCTCGGAAATATTCATGTAACTCGCGGCAACTGGAGCTACACTTATCAAAGTATCACCAACAAGAAATGGCTGGCCATGGACGTCCTTGCATGCTTGAAGTATGTCTGCTTTAGTTTTAGCAAGCAACAATTCTACTTCTTCATCATCGATGGCGTTAGAAATAATATTCTCCCCGACTCGAACAAGCTACTGTTAATTTGGTTCTGGGAGATGAGTGCTTTAAGTAAGAGGCAATCTTTCTCTTTCCTCTTCACTCTCTCACTGCGCTTCCTCTCGTGGGTGTAGCCTTTTTGGCCACATCCTTCTTGGTACTTGAAGCATTTCTGGCAGAACGTCTGGTTGGCTGGAAGGTAGACTGCCGAGCAGACGGTGAAGCTTGGAGGGACTGCTTAGCAGACGGTTTATCTATGTCGGACCGTTGAGCTGGTGGTGCTGCTGTGATGGACTGCTGGGCTATAGGAGCAGAGGCATCATACTACTGACCATGCGTTGAAGCTATGTCGGGTTTGTGCGCAGGTGGTGCCAACTTGTCAGTGTGCTGAGGAGGCCGTGCCAACGCGTTGGTTTGCTGAGCAGGAAGTCCTGACGCATTGGTATGCTGAGCACGGGACTGCGGACCGATGGACTAATGAGCAGTCGGTTCTAGACCTACAGACTGCTTAGCAAGCGGTTCCGAAGCATTAGACTTCTTAGAAGTCTGTTCCACCCGGTTGGTCTGCTGAGCATGTGCTTCAGTTGGGTCTCCCCCCGCTGCTTCAGCGGCCGGCATCTGAACCGGTGGTGCGTCATCAACAGTTGTAGGCCTTGCCACTGGTTGCTTTGGGGCAGAGGATGACATGGCCTGTACGCCACAAAGTCGGGTTGGCTGATCACAGGTTGACGCATCAGCCCGCGAGAGCTGTTGTGGCAAGGAGAGCGTCACCAGTTGAGGGCGACAGTGGTTGCTCTTGGCGGGGCTTCAGGAATCTCATTGATGAACTATATTTCCTTTCATGGCCACTTGATGTGATGTAACAGTGTTGCTCCCAACGTCCTTTGCTCATCGAAGTCCCCTAGGACATTCTTCAGGGTAAATTCATTGAATCCAGGCTTTACTTCAGTCACGTAGCACTTCACACAGCCCGGCTTCAATGGCACATTGTCCAGGAAGAGGCCATCTTCCAAGAAGGGTGGGAAAACACAGGCTGTTGCACATTTAAACGTACCTTCATAATGTGTAGGCATGCCCTTTAGTCTGTCTTTCATTCCAGATAGATCAGATATAGCATCATCACGAGCAGCTGCAGTCTCGGTGTCGCTGGGGTCAGCTGATGCATAGCTACTCTTGTGCAGTGTTGTCGCGCAATAAGGAGCATCCTCCATGCCCGCCTCCCCTCCCATCGGCTGGCTATCTGTCAGTGTTAGAATCTTCTGCATCATCATTGACTCCTCAACATCCTTTCGAACAGCCGGATAAATCTCCTTCTTCAACCTTTCATACAATGCATTCTACTTCATTTCACTCCTTGCTTTTTTCATGCTGAGCCTCTCTTCTTTGCTGAGTGTGAAAGCCCTCTTGTGCGGGACATTAACACACTACTAGGAAAACCTTATACACAGAAACTTAGCAGTAGCGCTTGTCAAAAATATGCACTATTGCTAAATAGCAGTAGCGCTCGTGCGTAAACCATGCTACAGATAAAATGTTAGCAGTAGCGCGTGCACATGAAAAAGCTCTACCACTAATATTCCTATTGCTAAAACGATAGGCTACGCATAGTAGTAGCGGTCTTGAAAGAAGCGTGCTACCGCTAGGACATAAGTAGCAGCGCATTTCGCGCTACTGCTAATGGAAATAAAATAAAATGAAAAATAAATGAAAAAATAAATGAAAAAGAAAGAAATAGAAAAAGGAGAAAGGAGAAAAATAAAATGTAGAGCAAAATAAATGAAAAAGCGAAAAAGGAGAAAGGCGTAGCAGTAGCGTTTGTCCATAAGAGGCGCTATAGCTAACGTAGCTACAGCGCGTTTCCTAGACCCCCTAATGTAGAAACAGAAAAGTAAATAAGAAATATGAAAGAAATTACATAGCTATAGCAGTACCGCGTTTTGTGAAAGCCGCTAAAGCTAACTTAGCTATAGCGCGTTTCGCGAAAAGCGCTACTGCTAAGTTTGACTTAACAAAAAAACCATTTCCCCTCGGCCACCAGTTCTCCCCCAAATCCCTTGACCGACCCGCCGTCGCCCACTTCGCTGCCATCTCCTGCCGACGTCGACGCCCCCGGAGCAACTAGAGCCCCGCGCCGTCGACGCCACCATAGCCGCCCCCAACGCCACCGGAGCCGCGCAGCCTCATCAACCCCACCGGAGCCGCAGTCGACGCCACCGGATCCTCCCTCGCCACAACCGCCTCCCTCGCCGTCACCGGAGACGCCCTTGCCTCCCTCGCCACCACTGCCTCCCGCGCCACCACCAGAGCCATCCTCTGTAAGCCCCCACCCCTCCTCTATCTCTCTCTAAATTAGATAGGGCTTTGACAGAGACGCCCCTGCCTCCCTCGCCGTAGGAAAAAAATGTATATGCTTAACTAGGGCAGTAGGGTTAGGGTTGTAGTGTTTAATACAAATGTTAGGAAAGTAAGGTTTAACTAGATGTTAACTAGGGTGGTAGGATTTAGTTTAGAGAAAAAAATCAATATAAAAATATAAATTTCTATTAGTGTTGCAAGTCTAGTAGGTTCTTAATTTTTAGTGAATTTTTATTAGGACAAAAATTTAGGACATAATTTGAGTTATAGGGTTCATCCATCTATATTTGGTTTTTGAATTGAGTTTCAGAGGGCATGAGATTTGTGTAGATTTTCTTGAAGTGTCAAACACTAGGAGATGCAAATTTGAAGTGGTCATGATATATGAAAAATCCGCAATTGTGTTTGCTCATTGATCATAATCGACATTGAAGTGGTTCGATTGTGCCCAAGTGGCCTTTTGTTGTTTCCAGGGAATGAAGCCGAGTGGCCTATGTTCTGCGGAATGTTGATACATTTCCGTTGCAGCAAAATTCAGGTTCTCGATTTGTCCACTTTTTAGCAAAGGTCATGCCGAAATTTTCCGTGAATTTCGGCATGACTTGTCCCACAAACTAGGACATATCGAGTGCGTGGGATTTGCCGTACCGGGAAGGAGTCAACGTTCCTGCAAAACAACAGACCTTTTTTATGTCATTATTCATTTTATTAGGTCTAGAATTAATTGAGTAGATTTAATCGTAGGAAACATGGCTAGCAACAATGAAGGACAGGGTTCTGGTGATTGCGACGACGTCTACCGGGTGGCAGACGAATTTCTGAGCCTTGCCGACGAGACTGAGATCGGCGCTGAGACTGAGACCGGCATCGAGACCAGCACTCAGACTAAGACCGGCGCCAAGACTAGCGGAGCTGGTGTAGAACCGAAAGCAAAGAGGCAACGGCTTCCTAACAAGCTCAGGACTACTAGACTGGTGGTCACGGAGGTGGACGACGACAATTTTGAGCCAAAAGCGCCCCAGGAAGCGCATGCGTGCTACGGCAATCAAAAGGCTGCATCATACGGACAACCGCCACCATCAACGATGAGAAACTACAGAAGATAGATAATATGAGGACCTCCTTCCTAAAGAAGTTTCACCAGATATTCTTGTTCCCAGGCCGGAATGAAAAGGATTATAAAGATCCAGATAAGGACTAAGCAATGAAGAAGATAAAGAAACACGCCATGACCAGGTTTAGCGACACGTTGGCCGCCTGGAAAACAAGGGTGAAAGCAAGGATCATCGACAAGAAGGAAACCTACTCCGAGATTGTAAAGGATAATCCGACAATCACGGAAGAGCAGTTTCAAATATTCAAGGCGGCTTGCAAGGCCGAAGCTGCCAAAAAAAGTCTAAGTACATGAAGGGGCTTCAACAGAGGAACATTGTGAGCCACCACCTCGGAAGTCGTGGTTACGGCGGGAAGAGGTCTGCTACCTCTTGAGCACTGCGTTGGATTTCCTTGAAGAGGAAAGGGTGATGCAGTAGAGTAGAGTAAGTATTTCCCTCAGTTTTTGAGAACCAAGGTATCAATCCAGTAGGAGGCTATGCGCGAGTCCCACGTACCTACACAAAACAAATAGCTCAATGCAACCAACGCAATTAGGGATTGTCAATCCCTTCACGGTCACTTACGAGAGTGAGATCTGATAGATAATATATTTGGTATTTTTGATATAAAGATGCAAAGTAAAATAGAAGGTAAAGTAAAAAAGCAAAGGAATAATAAAGTAATGGAAGATTGATATGATGAGAATAGACCCGGGGGCCATAGATTTCACTAGTGGCTTCTCTCAAGAGCATAAGTATTCTATGGTGGGTGAACAAATTACTGTTGAGCAATTGACAGAATTGAGCATAGTTATGAGAATATCTAGGTATGATCATGTATATAGGCATCACGTCCGAGACAAGTAGACCGACTCCTGCCTGCATCTACTACTATTACTCCACTCATCGACCGCTATCCAGCATGCATCGAGAGTATTAAGTTCAAGAAAACAAAGTAACGCCTTAAGCAAGATCACATGATTTAGAGGGATAAATTTATGCAAAATGATAAAAAAACCGTCTTGTTATCCTCGATGGCAACAATACAATACGTGCCTTGCAGCCCCTACTGTCATTGGGAAAGGACACCGCAAGATTAAACCCAAAGCTAAGCACTTCTCCCATTGCAACAAAAACCAATCTAGTAGGCCAAACCAAATTGATAATTCGAAGAGACTTGCAAAGATAACCAATCATACATAAAAGAATTCAGATAAGATTCAAATACTGTTCATAGATAAACTTGATCATAAACCTGCAATTCATCGGTCTCAACAAACACACCGCAAAAAGAAGATTACATCGAATAGATCTCCACGAGAGAGGGGGAGACACTAGTAGAAAATGGAGCTTTAGCGCCGGTTCGTAAGGGCCTTTAGTGCCGGTTCCATAACCGGCACTAAAGGGTGGGCACTAAAGCCCCCCCCCCTTTAGTACCGGTTCGGCACGAACCGGCGCTAAAGTGCCACCACATGGCGTGAGCTCGCGCCCTGGTATGGGGGACCTTTAGTACCAGTTGGTGTTACCAACCGGTACTAAAGGTTTTTTTTGAATTTTTTTTGAAAATTTTGGAAAAAAATTTGATTTTTTTTTCGATTTTTAATTTTTCTGAATTATTTGATGATTTAGTCTCTAATCACCTCTCTTAACTGCTCAAGTGTGGATCACTCACTCATTCCAAATCGCCTGACTTCTCGGCGGGTCACCCATCCTCTCACTCCCCCAGCCTGAGCACGCTTAACTTCAGAGTTCTATTCCCCCTACATTCCAAGTCTGCACTTGTTGTTTTCCTGACAAATGTAAGCTGTCAATCCTATTAACCCTCAACAGTTTAGCTTGAGCATGAAGTCACACGTTCCACCGTTTGAGTTTGAAACTATTATTCTAAAAACAGTAATTATGTAGTAACACTAATATTTCTTGAATAAGTAGTTTGACCATAGTTTGACCACAGTTTGACCATAGGTTGACCAGATTTGACCAAAATTCAAAAAAACTGAGATACTTATTTAGTAAAACTAATATTATTGCGTAATTATTTAGTAACACTCTATATTTCTTGAATCAGTTGTTTGACCGGTTTGACAAGATTTAACCAAAATTCAAAAAAACATAAATTAGAGAATATCTTTTTTTTCCTTTTACAATTTTGTCATTCCAAAAATTGTCCTAAACCCTAAACCCGGGACATAAAACGTCGGAAACTCTATGCTAAACAGTAAAACTAAGGGTTTAAACCATAAAACCTAACCCTAAACTCTGAAATCTAAACCCTAGCACTAAACGCTAAAAACGTCTAAAAAACGTCTAAAATGCCCAAAAACTCTATTTTCCCTTTGGAATTTTGTGATTTTAAAAAATTGTCAAAACGGAAAACTAGTTTGATATATTATATGTATTTTTCTGAATTAGGATGATTTAGTTATGATTTTTTCAAGTTTGAAAATTTCCCTATAGTCCCGGTTTGTGTCTCCAACCGGTACTATAGGTCAGACCCCTTTAGTACCGGTTCATGGCACAAACCGGTACTAAAGGTTAGACCTTTAGTACCGGTTCGTGCCACGAACCAGTACTAAAGGTGATCGCGGGGCCTCGGCCTGACGCCAGCCTACCGCCACCCCTTTAGTACCGGTTCGTGCCACGAACCGGTACTAAAGGTTCAACACGAACCGGCATTAATGCAAATCTGTTCGAACCGGCACTAATGGTACCATTAGTACCGGGCCAAAATCAAACCGGCACTAATGTGCTTCACGTTTGACCCTTTTTCTACTAGTGAGAACATTGTATTGAGATCCAAAAAGAGAGAAGAAGCCATCTAGCTACTAACTATTTACTCGAAGGTCTGAGGTAAACTACTCACACTTCATCGGAAGGGGCTATGGTGATGATGTAGAAGCCCTCCCTGGTGGATTCCCTTCCGGTGGAGCTCCGGAATAGGCCCCAAGATGGGATCTCGTGGGTACAGAAGGTTGCGGCGGTGGAATTAGGTTTTTGGCTCCGTCCTTGATCGTTTGGGGGTACGTAGGTATATATAGGAGGAAGGAGTACGTCAGTGGAGCAAAAGGGGGCCCACGAGGCAGGGGGGCGCGCCCTAGGGGGCGCGCGCCCTCCACCCTCGTGGCCACCTCCCTCCTTTCTTGACGGAGGGTCCAAGTCTCCTGGATCATATTTGTTGAGAAAATCACGTTCCCGAAGGTTTCATTCCGTTTGGACTCCGTTTGATATTTCGTTTCTTCAAAACACTGAAATAGGCAAAAAACAGTAGTTCTGGGGTGGGCCTCCGGTTAATAGGTTAGTCCCAAAAGTAATATAAAAGTGGAAAATAAAGCCCAATATGGTCCAATACAGTAGATAATATTGCATGGAGCAATCAAAAATTATAGATACGTTGGAGACGTATCAGGCATCCCCAAGCTTAATTCATGCTCGTCCTCGAGTAGGTAAATGATAAAAAGAGAATTTTTGATGTGGAGTGCTACTTGGTATAATTTCAATGTAATTCTTCTTAATTGTGGTATGAATATACATGTAGCGACCTGACCCGAATGGATCAAGTCTCTGTGCTTAAGTGTCATCCCTGGATCGGTATGCTGACACACACAGTACTCAAAGGATTTATATCAAAGGTAAATCACATGTATAAAGTAACATAAGTACTATTACCTCAATCCATATAGCGGAAGCAACAAGGTTGTGGATTCCCATCAAAACCAACGGCAAAGTTGAGTGTAGAAATCGTAACCCTAACGTATCACTTACTCGTCGTAAGATAATCCTGCAACATGAGACGTTGCAGCCCGAAAGCGGGTCAGTACATTGAATGTACTGGCAAATTCACACCATAGAGAATGATGAATGAAGGCTATCACTACATGCATATTTGGCTGGTGGAAAAGCTCTATGGTTATAAGGTTTTTGCGTAAAGCAAATTTTTCCCTACTGCAAAGGAATAAATTTATTTAACTATCATGGTAGTTGTTAAACATCGAGAATGGTTGACACCATTCCGATCCCAATTAAGTAATCAAAACCCAACAACATTAATTAGAAGTAACATGACGAGATTCACATGATATTCAAGTACTAGATACTCAAGTTGTCCATAACCGGGGACACAGCTAATCATGATTAGTTTGTACACTTTGCAGAGGTTTGCGCACTTTTCCCCACAAGACTCGATCGCCTCCATTTGGTTTCTCGCACTACATGGTGTTTGAGAAACGGATGACCGAGACATAGTCTTTCAGAAGTGATAGCACCTTACGATCGGGTAGATCGGTACACCTACATCCCCTACATCTGCTAGTCTACCACTGTAAGAGTTCGCACAACTTAGTCAACTATGCCAGAGCCCATAATGGCTTGTGGCTGCACACGGAAGTTACTAGCATGAATGATCTTCTGATCCCTTCGAGCATGGGTGGCGGTCCCAAAAAAAACAGGCAAGTCCTGATAGACATCAGGTGCCTCAATCCACCCAGATGTGTGTTTAGGTTGCCACCTTAGATAAAACCATTAAATTATCAAATCTCACATCTGTCATGGATATCACTCACCCAATCCACGTCTACTAGCATAGCATGGCATAAAGCAAACGTAGAAGTAACTCCCAAAGGTTTCATAATAATACAGGTGATAGGTACTACCTCATCTACTTCCCATCCCACAATTTAATTAGATCCTAATCATGCAATGTGAGAGGATTGATCTAATGCAATAAAACATGGGTTGTAGAAAAGGTATGATCAAAGTGTTACTTGCCTGCAATGTTGATGAAGATGATTCGCACTCAAAACTCTTGATAGTTCTACTCGTCACACTCCGGTCAATCTATCGTAAGCAAACAATAGTAACCACACATAAGCAATCACTCAAAAGATCAGAAAGAACGAAGAAGACGATTCGGAAAACTTTAAAACCAAGAAAATAACTCTTGCAACATAAAACAATTTCTAACAGTACCAAAATTATGTGATTTTGGCCTTATTAGAATGTTTAGGTCAAGAGCTTCGATTTGCAAAAAGAATCAACTCAAACGGAGTTACGGATAAAAAGATATGATCAAAAGAAGTTGAATTCAAATCTGATCTAATTCAAATTTTAAATTTTTCAAAAACAAGTTTGAGTTGGATTAATGGATAGAGGGGTTCGTAACGAAGAAGTGGGCGTTGGTTTCGTTGGATTTGGACTAACGAGTAAAAAGTTGTGATTGTTTGAAGTACAGGGGCTAAACTGTAAAGAAAAACCTCACATATAGGTCCCTGGCCGAAATAAATAAGAAAAAGGAAAAATCTATCGAGCAAACGCTCGCTGCAGAACCTATACGATGAAAACCGTTCGCTAAAGAAGCTAACTAATGAATGTTCATTAAATAAATAAACCTAAACAAAACCGGTTTTATAACAAAACCAATCTAGCGTTTTTTTAAAGAAAACCTAACTCAAAAAAAAAACCGAACCGGGCGGTTTTATTACTGGTTCGGGGGTTTTCTTTTTGAAAACCGGCGACGGCGTTTTCTGGCAACGGCGATCGCCGGAGTCGGGGAGGACGGCGGCGGCGGCTTCGGTCTTGGCCGGAGCGGCGGCTCCGGGCGTCGCGGGAGGCAGCGAAGAGCACGGGGAGGGGCAGCGTGGAGCGGCGGTTGCAGTGGTGGCGGTGGCGAGCGGGGTGGAGGCGCGGCGAGGCGGTGGCACAGAACAGCGATGGCGGTGGTTGAACGGCGGCAGCGGCAGCGGATCTGGCAATGGGCGGTGGCGGCGGCGAAAACGGGACCCAGGGGTCCCGGGGTGGCCTTTTAAAGAGGGCAGGGGAGGGCGGTGGCGTGGGGAAGGGGCGAGGTCGACACGGAGTCCGGTCGGACTCCGGCTGGCGGCGGCGATGCTCGGGACTCTGTCCCGAGCTTGGGGGCGGTGCGGCGCGGCTGGGCTGCGGCTTGGCCCAGTTGGCTGGGCCGGCCCAGTCGGGGAAGGAGAGCTCTTTTTTTTAATAAACCCTTTTTTTCAGAGAACTTAAAATAATAAAAAAAATAAAAAATATTATATAGGCATATAATATATCAAAATTTTCAGGAAAAGATTTTCTACACGGTGAACATTTTTCTAGCATTAAATAAAATACACACAAAATCTAATAATTCAAAGAGTGCTACTGGTCTAATAAAATGCAACAAAAATCATTTTAAAAATTCCAAAATGATTTCAAAATAATTTTTCTCAAATTTTCTATTGTAGGGAATCATGTTACCCTAATTTCCATTTATTTTATTTTTGGAGAAAAATAATTTGAATAAAACTCAAATAAATCCAAATTGAAAATTAATTCCAAAAGTACTTGAAATTGATCATTTGAAACTCCCAACTCATATTTCATAATTTGAAGAAGTCATTTTATCTTCTCTCGTGAAAATCATTGAGTTGCATAAAGTTTCTGAATTGGAAATATTTTCCAAATGAAATTCAAATATTTTCAACACCCCCTTGTCATTTAAATAAATGGAAGAAGTCATGTCATCTTCTCTCCAGGGTTTTGTGGTGAAAAGAATTTGAATTCATGGAGATCAGAAAGCAAATATGAAAGTTTGGGAAAGTCCTTTTATTCCCTCTCATTTAACTTTCAAAAGTTTCAAATTCACTCACTTTCAGACAATAAATCAAACAATCAATCAAATCTATCTATTTATTATAACATTCCAAAATTTAGAATTTTGGGATGTTACAAACCTACCACCCTTAAAAGGAATCTCGTCCTCGAGATTCGGAGAGGCTAGCAAGAAAAGGTTAGGGTTTGGGGGTCTCCTCAAATTCCATCAATCATCACCGGGGTCTGGGGTGCTACCACCCGTAGAAGCATGGTTACAGTTCTATCAAAACTCATATACACCATCCTTATTGTTAACAGTGTCGGTCTTCCTAGATCTTCAGGATAATTCCTTATCCGGGCTCTTCCAGTAGTGGCATAACCTTACCACAATTTTTCTATCCTTTCATCTTGGTAAGGTTCTTCCGAGATTGGGTCTTCTTAGCTGATGGGTCTGGCGCCAAAACTAAACAACTATCGATATCTCATGGTGGTCAACAATTTGTGGTTTCTCCTACAGGAAATGGGTCTAGGCGATCCTCGCCGTATAACCTACGGTTGGCAAAAAGCTGTCGTGTACAAGGGAAAAAAATTATTATACCATTCTAAGGTTTAACAAGGTTTTGATCGTCGTCTCTCCACTATAGGTAAGTCACTCGGATTTACCATCCCATATAGCAAGGCGAATAATAAGAGTAAGTCGGTATGGTGATCAATCCATCCCGCACCCAAATCATTACCTTGTACACGGTTTAGCGAATCTCGCATTGTAACACTCCGTCATCCTCACAAGCATTGCAGAATTTCTCTCGTCGACGAACCAAGTTCGGAATAATCCACTGATTCTACAAGCCAGACAAACATCTATCGTTCCTTCACAACTCTCAGGTTTTGCGTAAACTCCTATAAAATCGTCTATCGACAGAGGTATATCCACCTCCAGGGTTTTTCCTTCAGCAAGAATGTGCTTGCTTCTTGGCGGGTCCTGGGGCCTGTGGGTTATGGCACACCTCATCACTTGTAGTCCTTGAACTTATCATTGGGCAACTGGTCATTATTCCAACTTCCAACTTCCTAGTATTCTTAAATCCATCCAATTGTACTATCTTCCTTCCTTCTATTGGCACCAAACTAGGACATGATTACTCGGACTCATCATGGAGTTTCCGTTGATCCATATTTTCGACATCATACCTCCTTTATATCCAATAGTAATTCATCTCTTCATCCTCGTGGGATATCCCTCATACCGAGATAAAAACTTATACTTACGAAGTCCATACTCTACTTCGTGGAACATCATTATCCTTTCCAGGGTCAAGCGTCCTTACAGGGGAATATTGGCCATCTCTGCATGGCACTTCTTCAACTGGGAAACGTGAAACAAATCTTGAACTCCTGACAGTCCTTCCGGTAACTCAAACTTGTAGGCCACTTCTCTCATACGTTCCAAAACTCGGTATGGTCCTACAAATCTCGGGGCTAACTTTACCTTAACTCCAATTCGTTTAACTCCTCGCAGAGGGAACACATGAAGACATGCTTTGTCTCCAATATCATAGACTACCTCCTTGAGTTTTTGAGTCTTCGTAACTCTTCTGCCTGGACTGAGCTACCTTCAGTCTATCTCGAATCAACTTAACATTCTCTTCTGACTCCTTTAATCACCTTTGGTCCAAACAACTGTCGGTCTCCAACTTCATCCCACATACTCTTGGGGCATCACACATATCGCGACAAAACTCGTATTCATTTTATCCGAAGTCCATTACAGGGTACTACCACCCTTAAAATGCACAAATCTTCCATAGACCATATTTCTCTTATCCTCAAAAGGGTCAAAATTCTTCTTCATAGAGTAACAACTCATAAGATCCATATCAGTACCAATGATGCTAACTTTATTCACTCTCAATTAATTTAAATCCCTCGCTTTTCCATTACATGTCTCAACTCAACACCTCAAGAAAATGTTCTCACTTCTACTACTCCATTTCTTTTGTTGCAAACTCAACTATCTAGCACAAGTTTCCTTCTCCTTGGGGCATTCTCTAGCAAAGTGCCCTGCTTCATTACAACGAAAACATATTACTTCCGACAAGTCTCGAGGTTTTCTTTTTGGGCAACTGTTGAGGTAGTGTCCTGACTCCTTGCACCTGTAACAGGTGATATGACTCAGATTCTTCCTGGGATCCAATCTGCTTCTCTTCCTGGACCTTACCATGCCAATCATGGCTTCTATTTCTTGTGGGTCATATTCTACTTCCTTTGTCGGGAATTCTACTAGATCCCCATTCAAACAATTTTGGGAGATGTGTCCTTCTTCTCCACATGAATAGCAAGACTTAGTGCAGGGTTTACTCGGGTCCTCTTTAGGTGTGTCCTCCACATCTTCCTTCATCACGGTTTCTTCTAAAATTTCCATAAGGGCTCCTTTCTTTACTTCTTTCTGCTGGATGGTTCATTGTACCATGGGGTAAATGTGACACTGAGCAGGATAGTGGGTAGTCCCTTCATACAAGAAACAAGTAATCTGCCTAATTGGGCATTCTTCAACTGGGTGACTTCCTTCGCAATTAGGGCATTCATCCTTGTGTTCTTTATGGGTGTGTCCTATTTCTCCACAAATCTTGCATGCACAAGGTTTCTTCATATCCTTTCCATAAGGCTTCAACTTCTGGGACACAAGCCGAGACTTTGGCAAAGTTAACTTAAATTCTTTCCAAGTGGTTACTCCTTGCCATCCATTCGTGGTTTGGTACATCCTCCACCAAGTAGCAGCACTGTTGGAAATATGCCCTAGAGGCAATAATAAATTGATTATTATTATATTTCCTTGTTCATGATAATCGTTTATTATCCATGCTAGAATTGTATTGATAGGAAACTCAGATACATGTGTGGATACATAGACAACACCATGTCCCTAGTAAGCCTCTAGTTGACTAGCTCGTTAATCAATAGATGGTTACGGTTTCCTGACCATGGACATTGGATGTCGTTGATAACGGGATCACATCATTAGGAGAATGATGTGATGGACAAGACCCAATCCTAAGCCTAGCACAAGATCATGTAGTTCGTATGCTAAAGCTTTTCTAATGTCAAGTATCATTTCCTTAGACCATGAGATTGTGCAACTCCCGGATACCGTAGGAGTACTTTGGGTGTGCCAAACGTCACAACGTAACTGGGTGGCTATAAAGGTACACTACGGGTATCTCTGAAAGTGTCTGTTGGGTTGGCACGAATCGAGATTGGGATTTGTCACTCCGTGTAAACGGAGAGGTATCTCTGGGCCCACTCGGTAGGACATCATCATAATGTGCACAATGTGACCAAGGGGTTGATCACGGGATGATGTGTTACGGAACGAGTAAAGAGACTTGCCGGTAACGAGACTGAACAAGGTATCGGTATACCGACGATCGAATCTCGGGCAAGTACCATACCGCTAGACAAAGGGAATTGTATACGGGATTGATTGAGTCCTTGACATCGTGGTTCATCCGATGAGATCATCGTGGAACATGTGGGAGCCAACATGGGTATCCAGATCCCGCTGTTGGTTATTGACCGGAGAACATCTCGGTCATGACTACATGTCTCCCGAACCCGTAGGGTCTACACACTTAAGGTTTGATGACGCTAGGGTTATAAAGGAAGTTTGTATGTGGTTACCGAATGTTGTTCGGAGTCCCGGATGAGATCCCGGACGTCACGAGGAGTTCCCGAATGGTCCGGAGGTAAAGATTTATATATAGGAAGTCCTGTTTCGGCCATCGGGACAAGTTTCGGGGTCATCGGTATTGTACCGGGACCACCGGAAGGGTCCCGGGGGCCCACCGGGTGGGGCCACCTGCCCCGGGGGCCACATGGGCTGTAGGGGGTGCGCCTTGGCCTACATGGGCCAAGGGCACCAGCCCCTAGAGGCCCATGCGCCAAGATATAGGAAAAAGGGGAGAGTCCTAAAAGGGGAAGGCACCTCCGAGGTGCCTTGGGGAGGATGGACTCCTCCCCCCTCTTAGCCGCACCCCTTCCTTGGAGGAAGGGGCAAGGCTGCGCCTCCCCCCTCTCCCCTGCCCCTATATATAGTGGAGGGGAGGGAGGGCATCCATACCTGAGCCCTTGGCGCCTCCCTCCCTCCCGTGACACCTCCTCCTCTCCTGTAGGTGCTTGGCGAAGCCCTGCAGGATTGCCACGCTCCTCCATCACCACCACGCCGTTGTGCTGCTGCTGGATGGAGTCTTCCTCAACCTCTCCCTCTCTCCTTGCTGGATCAAGGCGTGGGAGACATCGTCGAGCTGTACGTGTGTTGAACGCGGAGGTGCCGTCCGTTCGGCACTAGGATCATCGGTGATCTGAATCACGACGAGTACGACTCCATCAACCCCGTTCACTTGAACGCTTCCGCTTAGCGATCTACAAGGGTATGTAGATGCACTCTCCTTCCCCTCGTTGCTGGTCTCTCCATAGATAGATCTTGGTGACACGTAGGAAAATTTTGAATTTCTGCTACGTTCCCCAACAGTGGCATCATGAGCTAGGTCTATTGCGTAGATTCTTTGCACGAGTAGAACACAAAGTAGTTGTGGGCGTCGATATTGTTCAATATGCTTGCCGTTACTAGTCTTATCTTGATTCGGCGGCATCGTGGGATGAAGCGGCCCGGACCAACCTTACACGTACGCTTACGTGAGACCGGTTCCACCGACAAACATGCACTAGTTGCATAAGGTGGCTGGCGGGTGTCTGTCTCTCCCACTTTAGTCGGATCGGATTCGATGAAAAGGGTCCTTATGAAGGGTAAATAGCAATTGGCATATCACGTTGTGGTTCATGCGTAGGTAAGAAACGTTCTTGCTAGAAACCCGTAGCAGCCACGTAAAACATGCAAACAACAATTAGAGGACGTCTAACTTGTTTTTGCAGGGTATGCTATGTGATGTGATATGGCCAAAAAGGATGTGATGAATGATATATGTGATGTATGAGATTGATCATGTTCTTGTAATAGGAATCACGACTTGCATGTCGATGAGTATGACAACCGGCAGGAGCCATAGGAGTTGTCTTTATTTATTTGTGACCTGCGTGTCAACTTAAACGCCATGTAATTACTTTACTTTATTGCTAACCGGTAGCCATAGTAGTAGAAGTAGTCGTTGGCGTGACAACTTCATGAAGACACGATGATGGAGATCATGATGATGGAGATCATGGTGTCATGCCGGTGATGATGATGATCATGGAGCCCCGAAGATGGAGATCAAAAGGAGCAAAGTGATGATGGCCATATCATGTCACTATTTGATTGCATGTGATGTTTATCATGTTTATACATCTTATTTGCTTAGAACGACGGTAGTAAATAAGATGATCCCTTACAACAATTTCAAGAAGTGTTCTCCCCTAACTGTGCACCGTTGCGACAGTTCGTGTTTCGAAGCACCACGTGATGATCGGGTGTTAGATTCTAACGTTCACATACAATGGGTGTAAGACAGATTTACACACGTGAAACACTTAGGGTTAACTTGACGAGCCTAGCATGTACAAACATGGCCTCGGAACACGGGGACTGAAAGGTCAAACATGAGTCGTATAGAAGATACGATCAACATGAAGATGTTCACCTACATCCCCTATATCTGCTAGTCTACCACTGTAAGAGTTCGCACAACTTAGTCAACTATGCCAGAGCCCATAATGGCTTGTGGCTGCACACGGAAGTTACTAGCATGAATGATCTTATGATCCCTTCGAGCATGGGTGGCGGTCCCAAAAAAAACAGGCAAGTCCTGATAGACATCAGGTGCCTCAATCCACCCAGATGTGTGTTTAGGTTGCCACCTTAGATAAAACCATTAAATTATCAAATCTCACATCTGTCATGGATATCACTCACCCAATCCACGTCTACTAGCATAGCATGGCATAAAGCAAACGTAGAAGTAACTCCCAAAGGTTTCATAATAATACAGGTGATAGGTACTACCTCATCTACTTCCCATCCCACAATTTAATTAGATCCTAATCATGCAATGTGAGAGGATTGATCTAATGCAATAAAACATGGGTTGTAGAAAAGGTATGATCAAAGTGTTACTTGCCTGCAATGTTGATGAAGATGATTCGCACTCAAAACTCTTGATAGTTCTACTCGTCACACTCCGGTCAATCTATCGTAAGCAAACAATAGTAACCACACATAAGCAATCACTCAAAAGATCAGAAAGAACGAAGAAGACGATTCGGAAAACTTTAAAACCAAGAAAATAACTCTTGCAACATAAAACAATTTCTAACAGTACCAAAATTATGTGATTTTGGCCTTATTAGAATGTTTAGGTCAAGAGCTTCGATTTGCAAAAAGAATCAACTCAAACGGAGTTACGGATAAAAAGATATGATCAAAAGAAGTTGAATTCAAATCTGATCTAATTCAAATTTTAAATTTTTCAAAAACAAGTTTGAGTTGGATTAATGGATAGAGGGGTTCGTAACGAAGAAGTGGGCGTTGGTTTCGTTGGATTTGGACTAACGAGTAAAAAGTTGTGATTGTTTGAAGTACAGGGGCTAAACTGTAAAGAAAAACCTCACATATAGGTCCCTGGCCGAAATAAATAAGAAAAAGGAAAAATCTATCGAGCAAACGCTCGCTGCAGAACCTATACGATGAAAACCGTTCGCTAAAGAAGCTAACTAATGAATGTTCATTAAATAAATAAACCTAAACAAAACCGGTTTTATAACAAAACCAATCTAGCGTTTTTTTAAAGAAAACCTAACTCAAAAAAAATAAACCGAACCGGGCGGTTTTATTACTGGTTCGGGGGTTTTCTTTTTGAAAACCGGCGACGGCGTTTTCCGGCAACGACGATCGCCGGAGTCGGGGAGGACGGCGGCGGCGGCTTCGGTCTTGGCCGGAGCGGCGGCTCCGGGCGTCGCGGGAGGCAGCGAAGAGCACGGGGAGGGGCAGCGTGGAGCGGCGGTTGCAGTGGTGGCGGTGGCGAGCGGGGTGGAGGCGCGGCGAGGCGGTGGCACAGAACAGCGATGGCGGTGGTTGAACGGCGGCAGCGGCAGCGGATCTGGCAATGGGCGGTGGCGGCGGCGAAAACGGGACCCAGGGGTCCCGGGGTGGCCTTTTAAAGAGGGCAGGGGAGGGCGGTGGCGTGGGGAAGGGGCGAGGTCGACACGGAGTCCGGTCGGACTCCGGCTGGCGGCGGCGATGCTCGGGACTCTGTCCCGAGCTTGGGGGCGGTGCGGCGCGGCTGGGCTGCGGCCTGGCCCAGTTGGCTGGGCCGGCCCAGTCGGGGAAGGAGAGCTCTTTTTTTTAATAAACCCTTTTTTTCAGAGAACTTAAAATAATAAAAAAAAATAAAAAATATTATATAGGCATATAATATATCAAAATTTTCAGGAAAAGATTTTCTACACGGTGAACATTTTTCTAGCATTAAATAAAATACACACAAAATCTAATAATTCAAAGAGTGCTACTGGTCTAATAAAATGCAACAAAAATCATTTTAAAAATTCCAAAATGATTTCAAAATAATTTTTCTCAAATTTTCTATTGTAGGGAATCATGTTACCCTAATTTCCATTTATTTTATTTTTGGAGAAAAATAATTTGAATAAAACTCAAATAAATCCAAATTGAAAATTAATTCCAAAAGTACTTGAAATTGATCCTTTGAAACTCCCAACTCATATTTCATAATTTGAAGAAGTCATTTTATCTTCTCTCGTGAAAATCATTGAGTTGCATAAAGTTTCTGAATTGGAAATATTTTCCAAATGAAATTCAAATATTTTCAACACCCCCTTGTCATTTAAATAAATGGAAGAAGTCATGTCATCTTCTCTCCAGGGTTTTGTGGTGAAAAGAATTTGAATTCATGGAGATCAGAAAGCAAATATGAAAGTTTGGGAAAGTCCTTTTATTCCCTCTCATTTAACTTTCAAAAGTTTCAAATTCACTCACTTTCAGACAATAAATCAAACAATCAATCAAATCTATCTATTTATTATAACATTCCAAAATTTAGAATTTTGGGATGTTACAAACCTACCACCCTTAAAAGGAATCTCGTCCTCGAGATTCGGAGAGGCTAGCAAGAAAAGGTTAGGGTTTGGGGGTCTCCTCAAATTCCATCAATCATCACCGGGGTCTGGGGTGCTACCACCCGTAGAAGCATGGTTACAGTTCTATCAAAACTCATATACACCATCCTTATTGTTAACAGTGTCGGTCTTCCTAGATCTTCAGGATAATTCCTTATCCGGGCTCTTCCAGTAGTGGCATAACCTTACCACAATTTTTCTATCCTTTCATCTTGGTAAGGTTCTTCCGAGATTGGGTCTTCTTAGCTGATGGGTCTGGCGCCAAAACTAAACAACTATCGATATCTCATGGTGGTCAACAATTTGTGGTTTCTCCTACAGGAAATGGGTCTAGGCGATCCTCGCCGTATAACCTACGGTTGGCAAAAAGCTGTCGTGTACAAGGGAAAAAAATTATTATACCATTCTAAGGTTTAACAAGGTTTTGATCGTCGTCTCTCCACTATAGGTAAGTCACTCGGATTTACCATCCCATATAGCAAGGCGAATAATAAGAGTAAGTCGGTATGGTGATCAATCCATCCCGCACCCAAATCATTACCTTGTACACGGTTTAGCGAATCTCGCATTGTAACACTCCGTCATCCTCACAAGCATTGCAGAATTTCTCTCGTCGACGAACCAAGTTCGGAATAATCCACTGATTCTGCAAGCCAGACAAACATCTATCGTTCCTTCACAACTCTCAGGTTTTGCGTAAACTCCTATAAAATCGTCTATCGACAGAGGTATATCCACCTCCAGGGTTTTTCCTTCAGCAAGAATGTGCTTGCTTCTTGGCAGGTCCTGGGGCCTGTGGGTTATGGCACACCTCATCACTTGTAGTCCTTGAACTTATCATTGGGCAACTGGTCATTATTCCAACTTCCAACTTCCTAGTATTCTTAAATCCATCCAATTGTACTATCTTCCTTCCTTCTATTGGCACCAAACTAGGACATGATTACTCGGACTCATCATGGAGTTTCCATTGATCCATATTTCCGACATCATACCTCCTTTATATCCAATAGTAATTCATCTCTTCATCCTCGTGGGATATCCCTCATACCGAGATAAAAACTTATACTTACGAAGTCCATACTCTACTTCGTGGAACATCATTATGCTTTCCAGGGTCAAGCGTCCTTACAGGGGAATATTGGCCATCTCTGCATGGCACTTCTTCAACTGGGAAACGTGAAACAAATCTTGAACTCCTGACAGTCCTTCCGGTAACTCAAACTTGTAGGCCACTTCTCTCATACGTTCCAAAACTCGGTATGGTCCTACAAATCTCGGGGCTAACTTTACCTTAACTCCAATTCGTTTAACTCCTCGCAGAGGGAACACATGAAGACATGCTTTGTCTCCAATATCATAGACTACCTCCTTGAGTTTTTGAGTCTTCGTAACTCTTCTGCCTGGACTGAGCTACCTTCAGTCTATCTCGAATCAACTTAACATTCTCATCTGACTCCTTTAATCACCTTTGGTCCAAACAACTGTCGGTCTCCAACTTCATCCCACATACTCTTGGGGCATCACACATATCGCGACAAAACTCGTATTCATTTTATCCGAAGTCCATTACAGGGTACTACCACCCTTAAAATGCACAAATCTTCCATAGACCATATTTCTCTTATCCTCAAAAGGGTCAAAATTCTTCTTCATAGAGTAACAACTCATAAGATCCATATCAGTACCAATGATGCTAACTTTATTCACTCTCAATTAATTTAAATCCCTCGCTTTTCCATTACATGTCTCAACTCAACACCTCAAGAAAATGTTCTCACTTCTACTACTCCATTTCTTTTGTTGCAAACTCAACTATCTAGCACAAGTTTCCTTCTCCTTGGGGCATTCTCTAGCAAAGTGCCCTGCTTCATTACAACGAAAACATATTACTTCCGACAAGTCTCGAGGTTTTCTTTTTGGGCAACTGTTGAGGTAGTGTCCTGACTCCTTGCACCTGTAACAGGTGATATGACTCAGATTCTTCCTGGGATCCAATCTGCTTCTCTTCCTGGACCTTACCATGCCAATCATGGCTTCTATTTCTTGTGGGTCATATTCTACTTCCTTTGTCGGGAATTCTACTAGATCCCCATTCAAACAATTTTGGGAGATGTGTCCTTCTTCTCCACATGAATAGCAAGACTTAGTGCAGGGTTTACTCGGGTCCTCTTTAGGTGTGTCCTCCACATCTTCCTTCATCACGGTTTCTTCTAAAATTTCCATAAGGGCTCCTTTCTTTACTTCTTTCTGCTGGATGGTTCATTGTACCATGGGGTAAATGTGACACTGAGCAGGATAGTGGGTAGTCCCTTCATACAAGAAACAAGTAATCTGCCTAATTGGGCATTCTTCAACTGGGTGACTTCCTTCGCAATTAGGGCATTCATCCTTGTGTTCTTTATGGGTGTGTCCTATTTCTCCACAAATCTTGCATGCACAAGGTTTCTTCATATCCTTTCCATAAGGCTTCAACTTCTGGGACACAAGCCGAGACTTTGGCAAAGTTAACTTAAATTCTTTCCAAGTGGTTACTCCTTGCCATCCATTCGTGGTTTGGTACATCCTCCACCAAGTAGCAGCACTGTTGGAAATATGCCCTAGAGGCAATAATAAATTGATTATTATTATATTTCCTTGTTCATGATAATCGTTTATTATCCATGCTAGAATTGTATTGATAGGAAACTCAGATACATGTGTGGATACATAGACAACACCATGTCCCTAGTAAGCCTCTAGTTGACTAGCTCGTTAATCAATAGATGGTTACGGTTTCCTGACCATGGACATTGGATGTCGTTGATAACGGGATCACATCATTAGGAGAATGATGTGATGGACAAGACCCAATCCTAAGCCTAGCACAAGATCATGTAGTTCGTATGCTAAAGCTTTTCTAATGTCAAGTATCATTTCCTTAGACCATGAGATTGTGCAACTCCCGGATACCGTAGGAGTACTTTGGGTGTGCCAAACGTCACAACGTAACTGGGTGGCTATAAAGGTACACTACGGGTATCTCTGAAAGTGTCTGTTGGGTTGGCACGAATCGAGATTGGGATTTGTCACTCCGTGTAAACGGAGAGGTATCTCTGGGCCCACTCGGTAGGACATCATCATAATGTGCACAATGTGACCAAGGGGTTGATCACGGGATGATGTGTTACGGAACGAGTAAAGAGACTTGCCGGTAACGAGACTGAACAAGGTATCGGTATACCGACGATCGAATCTCGGGCAAGTACCATACCGCTAGACAAAGGGAATTGTATACGGGATTGATTGAGTCCTTGACATCGTGGTTCATCCGATGAGATCATCGTGGAACATGTGGGAGCCAACATGGGTATCCAGATCCCGCTGTTGGTTATTGACCGGAGAACATCTCGGTCATGACTACATGTCTCCCGAACCCGTAGGGTCTACACACTTAAGGTTTGATGACGCTAGGGTTATAAAGGAAGTTTGTATGTGGTTACCGAATGTTGTTCGGAGTCCCGGATGAGATCCCGGACGTCACGAGGAGTTCCGGAATGGTCCGGAGGTAAAGATTTATATATAGGAAGTCCTGTTTCGGCCATCGGGACAAGTTTCGGGGTCATCGGTATTGTACCGGGACCACCGGAAGGGTCCCGGGGGCCCACCGGGTGGGGCCACCTGCCCCGGGGGCCACATGGGCTGTAGGGGGTGCGCCTTGGCCTACATGGGCCAAGGGCACCAGCCCCTAGAGGCCCATGCGCCAAGATATAGGAAAAAGGGGAGAGTCCTAAAAGGGGAAGGCACCTCCGAGGTGCCTTGGGGAGGATGGACTCCTCCCCCCTCTTAGCCGCACCCCTTCCTTGGAGGAAGGGGCAAGGCTGCGCCTCCCCCCTCTCCCCTGCCCCTATATATAGTGGAGGGGAGGGAGGGCATCCATACCTGAGCCCTTGGCGCCTCCCTCCCTCCCGTGACACCTCCTCCTCTCCTGTAGGTGCTTGGCGAAGCCCTGCAGGATTGCCACGCTCCTCCATCACCACCACGCCGTTGTGCTGCTGCTGGATGGAGTCTTCCTCAACCTCTCCCTCTCTCCTTGCTGGATCAAGGCGTGGGAGACATCGTCGAGCTGTACGTGTGTTGAACGCGGAGGTGCCGTCCGTTCGGCACTAGGATCATCGGTGATCTGAATCACGACGAGTACGACTCCATCAACCCCGTTCACTTGAACGCTTCCGCTTAGCGATCTACAAGGGTATGTAGATGCACTCTCCTTCCCCTCGTTGCTGGTCTCTCCATAGATAGATCTTGGTGACACGTAGGAAAATTTTGAATTTCTGCTACGTTCCCCAACAGTGGCATCATGAGCTAGGTCTATTGCGTAGATTCTTTGCACGAGTAGAACACAAAGTAGTTGTGGGCGTCGATATTGTTCAATATGCTTGCCGTTACTAGTCTTATCTTGATTCGGCGGCATCGTGGGATGAAGCGGCCCGGACCAACCTTACACGTACGCTTACATGAGACCGGTTCCACCGACAAACATGCACTAGTTGCATAAGGTGGCTGGCGGGTGTCTGTCTCTCCCACTTTAGTCGGATCGGATTCGATGAAAAGGGTCCTTATGAAGGGTAAATAGCAATTGGCATATCACGTTGTGGTTCATGCGTAGGTAAGAAACGTTCTTGCTAGAAACCCGTAGCAGCCACGTAAAACATGCAAACAACAATTAGAGGACGTCTAACTTGTTTTTGCAGGGTATGCTATGTGATGTGATATGGCCAAAAAGGATGTGATGAATGATATATGTGATGTATGAGATTGATCATGTTCTTGTAATAGGAATCACGACTTGCATGTCGATGAGTATGACAACCGGCAGGAGCCATAGGAGTTGTCTTTATTTATTTGTGACCTGCGTGTCAACTTAAACGCCATGTAATTACTTTACTTTATTGCTAACCGGTAGCCATAGTAGTAGAAGTAGTCGTTGGCGTGACAACTTCATGAAGACACGATGATGGAGATCATGATGATGGAGATCATGGTGTCATGCCGGTGATGATGATGATCATGGAGCCCCGAAGATGGAGATCAAAAGGAGCAAAGTGATGATGGCCATATCATGTCACTATTTGATTGCATGTGATGTTTATCATGTTTATACATCTTATTTGCTTAGAACGACGGTAGTAAATAAGATGATCCCTTACAACAATTTCAAGAAGTGTTCTCCCCTAACTGTGCACCGTTGCGACAGTTCGTGTTTCGAAGCACCACGTGATGATCGGGTGTTAGATTCTAACGTTCACATACAACGGGTGTAAGACAGATTTACACACGTGAAACACTTAGGGTTAACTTGACGAGCCTAGCATGTACAAACATGGCCTCGGAACACGGGGACTGAAAGGTCAAACATGAGTCGTATAGAAGATACGATCAACATGAAGATGTTCACCGATGATGACTAGTCCGTCTCACGTGATGATCGCACACGGCCTAGTTTGACTCAGATCATGTAATCACTTAGATGACTAGAGGGATGTCTATCTGAGTGGGAGTTCATAAGATGAACTTAATTATCCTGAACATAGTCAAAAGGTTTTTACAAATTATGTCGTAGCTCACGCTATAGTTCTACTGTTTAGATATGTTCCTAGAAAAAAATTAGTTGAAAGTTGATAGTAGCAATTATGCGGACTAGGTCCGTAAACTGAGGATTGTCCTCATTGCTTCATAGAAGGCTTATGTCCTTAATACACCGCTCAGTGTGCTGAACCTCGAACGTTGTCTGTGGTTGTTGCGAACATCTGACATACACGTTTTGATAACTACGTGATAGTTCAGTTAAACGGTTTAGAGTTGAGGCACCAAAGACGTTTTTGAAACATCGCGAAACATATGAGATGTTTTGAGGGCTGAAATTGGGATTTCAGGCTCGTGCCCATGTCAAGAGGTATAAGACCTCCGATGACTTTCTTAACCTGCAAACTAAGGAGAAAAGCTCAATTGTTGAGCTTGTGCTCAGATTGTCTGAGTACAACAATCGCTTGAATCGAGTGGGAGTTGATCTTCCAGATGAGATAGTGATGTTTCTCCAAAGTCATTACCACCAAGCTGCTAGAGCTTCGTGATGAACTATAATATATCGGGGGCATATATGATGATCCTTGAAATATTCGTGA
The DNA here is from genome assembly GCF_018294505.1 of Triticum aestivum. Classification (NCBI taxonomy): domain Eukaryota; kingdom Viridiplantae; phylum Streptophyta; class Magnoliopsida; order Poales; family Poaceae; genus Triticum; species Triticum aestivum. The sequence continues at coordinate 603,330,520 of NC_057803.1, forward strand.
TGTTTGACACCGCGAAAGTAGAAATCAAGAAGGAGCATCAATTGTTGATGGTTGGTGGAACCACTAGTTTCAAGAAGGGCAAGGGCAAGAAGGGATACTTCATGAAACGGCAATCAGCTGCTGCTCTAGTGAAGAAACCCAAGGTAAAACCCAAACCCGAGACTAAGTGCTTCTGTAATAAGGGGAACAACCACTAGAGCAGAATTACCCTAGATACTTGGTAGATAAGAAGGCTGGCAAGGTCGATAGAAGTATATTGGATATACATTGTGTTAATGTGTACTTTGCTAGTACTCCTAGTAGCACCAGGGTATTAGATACCGGTTCGGTTGCTAAGTGTTAGTAACTCGAAACAAAAGGCTACGGAATAAACGGAGACTAGCTAAAGGTGAGCTGACGATATGTGTTGGAAGTTTTTCCAAGCTTGATATGATCAAGCATCGCACGCTCCCTCTACCAAAGAGATTGGTGTTAAACCTAAATAATTGTTATTTGGTGTTTGCGTTGAGCATAGACATGATTGGATTACGTCTATCGCAATACGGTTATTCATTTAAGGAGAATAATGGTTACTCTATTTATTTGAATAATACCTTCAATGGTCTTACACCTAAAATGAATGGTTTATTAAATCTCGATCGTAGTGATACACATTTTCATGCCAAAAGATAGTAATGATAATACCACTTACTGGTGGCACTGCCATGTAAGTCATATTGGTTTAAAACGCATGAAGAAGCTCCATGTTGATGGATCTTTGGAATCACTCATTTTTGAGAAGTTTGAGACATGCGAGCCATGTCTATTGGTGTATACGCATGAAGAAACTCCATGCAGATGGATCGTTTGGACTCACTTGATTTTGGATCACTTGAGATATGCAAATCATACCACATAGGCAAGATGACTGAAAAGCCTCGGTTTCAGTAAGATGGGACAAGATAGCAACTTGTTGGAAGTAACACATTTTGATGTGTACAGTCCAATGAGTGCTGAGGCATGCAGTGAATATCGTTATGTTCTTACTTCACAGATGATTCGAGTAGATGTTGACTATATTTACTTGATGAATCACGAGTCTGAATTATTGAAAGGTTCAAGTAATTTCAGTGTGAAGTTGAAAGATCGTCGTGACAAGAGGATAAAAGATCTATGATATGATCATAGAGATGAATATCTGAATCACGAGTTTGGCACAGAATTAAGACATTGTGGAAATTGTTTCACAACTGATACAGCCTGGAACACCATAGTGTGATGGTGTGTCCAAACGTCATAGTTGCACCCTATTGGATATGGTGCATACCATGATGTCTCTTATCGAGTTACCACTATCGTTCATGGGTTAGGCATTAGAGACAACCACATTCACTTTAAATAGGGCACCACGTAATTCCGATGAGATGACACCGTATGAATTATGGTTTAGAGAAACCTAAGTTGTCGTTTCTTAAAGGTTTGGGGCTGCGACGCTTATGTGAAAAAGTTTCAGGATTAAGCTCGAACCCAAAGCGGATAAAGTACATCTTCATAGGACACCCAAAACAGTTGGGTATACCTCCTAATTCAGATCCGAAGGCAATATGAATTGTTTCTAGAATTGGGTGCTTTCTCGAGGAAAGGTTTCTCTCGAAAGAATTGAGTGGGAGGATGGTGGAGACTTGATGAGGTTATTGAACCATCACTTCAACCAGTGTGTAGCAGGGCACAGGATGTTGTTCCTGTGGCACCTACACCAATTGAAGTAGAAGCTTATGATAGTGATCATGAAACTTCAGATCAAGTCACTCCCAAACCTCGTAGGGTGACAAGGATACGTACTACTTCAGAGTGGTACAGTAATCCTGTCTTGGAAGTCATGTTGCTAGACAACAATGAACCTACGAGCTATGGAGAAGCGATGGTGGGCCTTGATTCCGATAAATGGCTCAAGGCCATAAAACCCGAGAGAGGATCCATGTATGAAAACAAAGTGTAGACTTTGGAAGAACTACTTGATGGTCGTAAGGCTGTTAGGTACATATGGATTTTGAAAGGAAGACAGACAATGATGGTAAGTGTCACCATTGAGAAAGCTCGACTTGTCGTTGAGATGTTTTTCGACAAGTTCAAGGAGTTGACTACGATGAGACTTTCTCACTCGTAGCGATGCTAAGAGTCTGTTGGATTATATTAGCAATTACTGCATTATTTATGAAATCTTGCAGATAGGATGTCAAAACATTGTTTCCTCGACGATTCTTGAGGAAAGGTTGCATGTGATACAACCGGAAGGTTTTGTCTATCCTGAAATATGCTAATAAGTATGCAAAGCTCCAGCAATCCTTCTGAGGACTGGAGTGAGCATCTCGGAGTTGGAATGTATGCTTTGATGATGATCAAAGATTTTGGGTGTATACAAAGTTTATGAGAAACTTGTATTTCCAAAGAAGTGAGTGGGAGCACTATGGAATTTCTGATGAGTATATGTTGTTGACATATTGTTGATCATAAATGATGTAGAATTTCTGGAAAGCATATAGGGTTATTTGGAAAGTGTTTTCAATGGAAAACCTGGATTAAGCTACTTGAACATTGAGCATCAAGATCTATAAGGATAGATCAAAACGCTTAATAGTACTTTCAAATGAGCACATGCCTTGATGTGATCTTGAAGGTGTTCAAGATGGATCAGTCAAAAAAAGGAGTTCTTGCCTGAGTTGTAAGGTACGAAGTTAAGACTTAAAGCTCGACCATGGCAGAAAAGAGAGAAAGGAACGAAGGTCGTCCCCTATGCTTAAGACATAGGCTCTACAGTATGCTATGCTGTGTACCGCACCTGAAGTGTGCTTTACCATGAGTCAGTCAAGGGGTACAAGATTGATCCAAGAATGGATCACAGGACAGCGGTCAAAGTTATCCTTAGTAACTAGTGGACTAAGGAATTTTCTCAATTATGGAGGTGGTAAAAGAGTTCGTCGTAAAGGGTTACGTCGATGCAAGCTTAACACCTATCCGGATAGCTCTGAGTAGAGATACCGGATACGTATAATGGAGCAACAATTTAGAATAGCTCCAAGTAGAACAGTTATTTGGAATAGCTCCAAATAGAACGTGGTAGCTGCATCTAGGAGATGACATAGAGATTTGTAAAGCACACACGGATCTGAAAGGTTCAGACCCGTTGACTATAACCTCTCTCACAAGCATAACATGATCAAACCCAGAACTCATCGAGTGTTAATCACATGGTAAATGTGAACTAGATTATTGACTCTAGTAAACTCTTTGGGTGTTAGTCACATGGGGATGTGACCTTGAGTGTTAATCACATATCGATGTGAACTACATTATTGACTCTAGTGCAAGTGGGAGACTGTTGGAAATATGCCCTAGAGGCAATAATAAATTGATTATTATTATATTTCCTTGTTCATGATAATGGTTTATTATCCATGCTAGAATTGTATTGATAGGAAACTCAGATACATGTGTGGATACATAGACAACACCATGTCCCTAGTAAGCCTCTAGTTGACTAGCTCGTTAATCAATAGATGGTTACGGTTTCCTGACCATGGACATTGGATGTCGTTGATAATAGGATCACATCATTAGGAGAATGATGTGATGGACAAGACCCAATCCTAAGCCTAGCACAAGATCATGTAGTTCGTATGCTAAAGCTTTTCTAATGTCAAGTATCATTTCCTTAGACCATGAGATTGTGCAACTCCCGGATACCGTAGGAGTACTTTGGGTGTGCCAAACGTCACAACATAACTGGGTGGCTATAAAGGTACACTACGGGTATCTCTGAAAGTGTCTGTTGGGTTGGCACGAATCGAGATTGGGATTTGTCACTCCGTGTAAACGGAGAGGTATCTCTGGGCCCACTCGGTAGGACATCATCATAATGTGCACAATGTGACCAAGGGGTTGATCACGGGATGATGTGTTACGGAACGAGTAAAGAGACTTGCCGGTAACGAGATTGAACAAGGTATCGGTATACCGACGATCGAATCTCGGGCAAGTACCATACCGCTAGACAAAGGGAATTGTATACAGGATTGATTGAGTCCTTGACATCGTGGTTCATCCGATGAGATCATCGTGGAACATGTGGGAGCCAACATGGGTATCCAGATCCCGCTGTTGGTTATTGACCGGAGAACATCTCGGTCATGACTACATGTCTCCCGAACCCGTAGGGTCTACACACTTAAGGTTCGATGACGCAAGGGTTATAAAGGAAGTTTGTATGTGGTTACCGAATGTTGTTAGGAGTCCCGGATGAGATCCCGGACGTCACGAGGAGTTCCGGAATGGTCCGGAGGTAAAGATTTATATATAGGAAGTCCTGTTTCGGCCATCGGGACAAGTTTCGGGGTCATCGGTATTGTACTGGGACCACCGGAAGGGTCCCGGGGGCCCACCGGGTGGGGCCACCTACCCCGGGGGGGCACATGGGCTGTAGGGGGTGCGCCTTGGCCTACATGGGCCAAGGGCACCAGCCCCTAGAGGCCCATGCGCCAAGATATAGGAAAAAGGGGAGAGTCCTAAAAGGGGAAGGCACCTCCGAGGTGCCTTGGGTAGGATGGACTCCTCCCCCCCTCTTAGCCGCACCCCTTCCTTGGAGGAAGGGGCAAGGCTGCGCCTCCCCCCTCTCCCTGCCCCTATATATAGTGGAGGGGAGGGAGGGCATCCATACCTGAGCCCTTGGCACCTCCCTCCCTCCCGTGACACCTCCTCCTCTCCCATAGGTGCTTGGCGAAGCCCTGCAGGATTGCCACGCTCCTCCATCACCACCACGCCGTTGTGCTGCTGCTGGATGGAGTCTTCCTCAACCTCTCCCTCTCTCCTTGCTGGATCAAGGCATGGGAGACATCGTCGAGCTGTACGTGTGTTGAACGCGGAGGTGTCGTCCGTTCGGCACTAGGATCATCGGTGATCTGAATCACGACGAGTACGACTCCATCAACCCCGTTCACTTGAATGCTTCTGCTTAGCGATCTACAAGGGTATGTAGATGCACTCTCCTTCCCCTTGTTGCTGGTCTCTCCATAGATAGATCTTGGTGACACGTAGGAAAATTTTGAATTTCTGCTACGTTCCCCAACAAGCACCTCTTTCAAAGCATTGAAGAGCATGCTGGGCCATATCAGTTCCAACTATAGGGTTATTCTCCATGTGATCCTCCAGGTTCTGAATCCATCGGTCTGTCTCCAATTGACTCATTGGTCCCGAAAATATAGGCTCATCTCCATTCATCCTCTATTGGGTCCAAGGGTTGGGGTGAGATAAGAGGGATAGAGAGGGATACACACAATACAAACAATGGTTTTGAAAAGATAGATTTTATTTGTGGCCGTCGGGAAAACATCAAACAAATGACAGCTCACAAACGTCTCATCTAACGTAGATATATAACAAGGGTTTGGTCTTCTAAAGGTCAATAAATCTTCAACGTCTCCAAACTCTTCAAGCCTTGTTCATGCCTCCAATGGCTTCTTCTGATCATGCTTGTCTTTCTCAAATCCTTTTGCCAGATCAATCTCTGTTGATGTGAAATCTCTCATGACATCCTTTAATATTCCGGAGTTGCATTTCAAACTTCTGGGTTTCATTATCCTTGGCATGAACCATGGTCCTACTGTCCTTCAGTTCCTGACAATTCTCCTGTATCTCAAGGTTTTACTTCTCTAGCTTGGCTACTTTCAACTTCTGGTCTTAAGTTCTTCACGAAATACTTCCTTGTGTAATACGACTTCCTGGAGCTCCATTTTAAACTTCTTGATGTACTACTCCAGATCCTGGTGATACATCGGCTAGGGCTAAAACTTCATCTTATGATAGGTGCTCCATCAGCCTTCTTCCATCAAATCCATTCTGATGAAATGCATCCTTAACTCAGCACGGTGACAATAGCATTAGCGGGGGATGACATTATGGATAGCCGTGGTTGTTCTCTTGTCATTTCCATGAGTTATCTCTCCATAGTTGATATCTCCTGCCTTAGGGTCTCACTAAAATGGAATATTTGAATAAGCTCAGAAGAGAAGAGAGGTAAAAGATCTTTTTGAAAGGGAAAGTTGTAGATAAAAATCTTTGCTATGGGCTTGTCAGTTTCTAGGGTCACGTCCTACAGTCAACATGTGCTCTAATACCATCTTGTAGCGACCAGACCCGAATGGATCAAGTCTCTGTGCTTAAGTGTCATCCCTGGATCGGTATGCTAGCACACACAGTACTCGAAGGATTTATAACAGAGGTAAATCACATGTATAAAGTAACATAAATACTATTACCTCAATCCATATAGCGGAAGCAACAAGGTTGTGGATTCCCATCGACACCAACGGCAAAGTTGAGTGTAGAAATCGTAACCCTAACGTATCACTTACTCGTCGTAAGATAATCCTGCAACATGAGACGTTGCAGCCCGAAAGCGGGTCAGTACATTGAATGTACTGGCAAATTCACACCATAGAGAATGATGAATGAAGGCTATCACTACATGCATATTTGGCTGGTGGAAAAGCTCTATGGTTATAAGGTTTTTGCGTAAAGCAAATTTTTCCCTACTGCAAAGGAATAAATTTATTTAACTATCATGGTAGTTGTTAAACATCGAGAATGGTTGACAGCATTCCGATCCCAATTAAGTAATTAAAACCCAACAACATTAATTAGAATTAACGTGATGAGATTCACATGATATTCAAGTACTAGATACTCAAGTTGTCCATAACCGGGGACACGGCTAATCATGATTAGTTTGTACACTCTGCAGAGGTTTGCACACTTTTCCCCACAAGACTCGATCGCCTCCGTTTGGTTTCTCGCACTACATGGTGTTTGAGAAACGGATGACCGAGACATAGTCTTTTAGAAGCGCTAGCACCTTACGATCGGGTAGACCGGTACACCTACATCCCCTACATCTGCTAGTCTACCACTGTAAGAGTTCGCACAACTTAGTCAACTATGCCAGAGCCCATAATGGCTTGTGGCTGCACACGGAAGTTACTAGCATGAATGATCTTATGATCCCTTTGAGCCTGGGTGGCGGTCCAAAAAAAACAGGCAAGTCCTGATAGACATCAGGTGCCTCAATCCACCCAGATGTGTGTTTAGGTTGCCACCTTAGATAAAACCATTAAATTATCAAATCTCACATCTATCATGGATATCACTCACCCAATCCACGTCTACTAGCATAGCATGGCATAAAGCAAACGTAGAAGTAACTCCCAAAGGTTTCATAATAATACAGGTGATAGGTACTACCTCATCTACTTCCCATCCCACAATTTAATTAGATCCTAATCATGCAATGTGAGAGGATTGATCTAATGCAATAAAACATGGGTTGTAGAAAAGGTATGATCAAAGTGTTACTTGCCTGCAATGTTGATGAAGATGATTCGCACTCAAAACTCTTGATAGTTCTACTCGTCACACTCCGGTCAATCTATCGTAAGCAAACAATAGTAACCACACATAAGCAATCACTCAAAAGATCAGAAAGAACGAAGACGACGATTCGGAAAACTTTAAAACCAAGCAAATAACTCTTGCAACATAAAACAATTTCTAACAGTACCAAAATTATGTGAATTTGGCCTTATTAGAATGTTTAGGTCAAGAGCTTCGATTTGCAAAAAGAATCAACTCAAACGGAGTTACGGATAAAAAGATATGATCAAAAGAAGTTGAATTCAAATCTGATCTAATTCAAATTTTATAATTTTCAAAAACAAGTTTGAGTTGGATTAATGGATAGAGGGGTTCGTAACGAAGAAGTGGGCGTTGGTTTCGTTGGATTTGGACTAACGAGTAAAAAGTTGTGATTGTTTGAAGTACAGGGGCTAAACTGTAAAGAAAAACCTCACATATAGGTCCCTGGCCGAAATAAATAAGAAAAAGGAAAAATCTATCGAGCAAACGCTCGCTGCAGAACCTATACGACGAAAACCGTTCGCTAAAGAAGCTAACTAATGAAGGTTCATTAAATAAATAAACCTAAACAAAACCGGTTTTATAACAAAACCAATCTAGCGTTTTTTTAAAGGAAACCTAACTCAAAAAAAATAAACCGGACCGGGCGGTTTTATTACCGGTTCGGGGGTTTTCTTTTTGAAAACCGGCGACGGTGTTTTCCGGCAGCGGCGGTTGCCGCGGCGATCGCCGGAGTCGAGGAGGACGACGGCGGCGGCTTTGGTCTTGGCCGAAGCGGTGGCTCCGGGCGTCGCGGGAGGCAGCGAAGAGCACGGGGAGGGGCGGCATGGAGCGGCGGTTACAGTGGTGGCGGTGGCGCGCGGGGTAGAGGCGCGGCGAGGCGGTGGTGCAGAATAGCGGCGGCGGCGGTTGAACGGCGGCAGCGGTGGCGGATCTGGCGATGGGTGGCGGCGGCGGCGAAAACGGGACCCAGGGGTCCCGGGGTGGCCTTTTAAAGAGGGCAGGGGAGGGCGGTGGCGTGGGGAAGGGGCGAGGTCGACGCGGAGTCCGGCCGGACTCCGGCTGGCGCCGGCGATGCTCGGGACTCTGTCCCGAGCTTGGGGGCGGTGCGGCGCGGCTGGGCTGCGGCCTGGCCCGGTTGGCTGGGCCGGCCCAGTCGGGGAAGGAGAGCTCTTTTTTTTAATAAACCCTTTTTTTTCAGAGAACTTAAAATAATAAAAACAAAATAAATAAAAATATTATATAGGCATATATATCAAAAATTTTAGGAAAAGATTTTCTACAAGGTGAACATTTTTCTAGCATTAAATAAAATACACACAAATTCTAATAATTCAAAGAGTGCTACTGGTCTAATAAAATGCAACAAAAATCATTTTAAAAATTCCAAAATGATTTCAAATTAATTTTTCTCCAATTTTCTATTGTAGGGAATCATGTTACCCTAATTTCCATATATTTTATTTTTGGAGAAAAATAATTTGAATAAAACTCAAATAAATCCAAATTGAAAATTAATTCCAAAAGGACTTAAAATTGATCCTTTGAAACTCCCAACTCATATTTCATAATTTGAAGAAGTCATTTTATCTTCTCTCGTGAAAATCATTGAGTTGCATAAAGTTTCTGAATTGGAAATATTTTCCAAATGAAATTCAAATATTTTCAACACCCCCTTGTCATTTAAATAAATGGAAGAAGTCATGTCATCTTCTCTCCAGGGTTTTGTGGTGAAAAGAATTTGAATTCATGGAGATCAGAAAGCAAATATGAAAGTTTGGGAAAGTCCTTTTATTCCCTCTCATTTAACTTTCAAAAGTTTCAAATTCACTCACTTTCAGACAATAAATCAAACAATCAATCAAATCTATCTATTTATTATAACATTCCAAAATTTAGAATTTTGGGATGTTACAATACAGATCCGAAAGATTCAAGACAAAAGTTCATATTGACATAAAAATAATAATACTTCAAGCATACTAACAAAGCAATTATGTCTTCTCAAAATAACATGGCCAAAGAAAGTTATCCCTACAAAATCATATAGTCTGGCTATGCTCTATCTTCACCACACAAAGTATTGAAATCATGCACAACCCCCATGACAAGCCAATCAATTGTTTCATACTTTTAACATTCTCAAAAACTTTTTCAATCTTCACGCAATACATGAGCGTGAGCCATGTATTTAGCACTAGATGTGGAATAGAATGGTGGTTGTGGAGAAGTCAAAAAGAGGGGAAGATAGTCTCACATCAACTAAGCATATCAACGAGCTATGGAGATGCCCATCAATAGATATCAATGTGAGTGAGTAGGGATTGTCATGCAACGGATGCACTAGAGCTATAAGTATATGAAAGCTCAACAAAAGAAACTAAGTGGGTGTGCATCCAACTCGCTTGCTCACAAAGACCTAGGGCATTTTGAGGAATTCCATCATTGGAATATACAAGACAAGTTCTATAATGAAAAATTCCCACTAGTATATGAAAGTGACAAAATGAGAGACTCTCTATCATGAAGATCATGGTGCTACTTTGAAGCACAAGTGTGGTAAAAGGATAGTAACATTGTTCCTCCTCTCTTTTTCTCTCATTTTTTTGTTTGGGCCTTTTCTGTTCTTTTTTATGGCCTCTTTTTTTATATTTTTTTTATTTTTCGTCCGGAGTCTCATCCCGACTTGTGGGGGAATCATGGTCTCCATCATCCTTTCCTCACTTGGGATAATGCTCTAAAAATGATGATCATCACACTTTTATTTTTCTTACAACTCAACAATTACAACTCGATACTTAGAACAAAATATGACTCTATGTGAATGCCTCCGGCGGTGTACCGGGATATGCAATGAATCAAGAGTGACATGTATGAAAGAATTATGAATGGTGGCTTTGCCACAAATACGATGTCAAACACATGATCATGCAAAGCAATATGAAAATGATGAAGCGTGTCATAATAAACAGAACGGTGGAAAGTTGCATGGCAATATATCTCGGAATGGCTATGGAAATGCCATGATAGGTAGGTAAGGTGGCTGTTTTGCGCAAGGTATATGGTGGGTGTATGATACCGACGAAAAGTGCGCGGTATTAGAGAGGCTAGCAATGGTGTAAGGATGAAAGGTGCGTATAATCCATGGACTCAACATTAGTCATAAAGAACTCATATACTTATTGCAAAAATCTACAAGTTATCAAAGCAAAGTATTACGCGCATGCTCCTAGGGGGATAGATTGGTAGGAAAAGACCATCGCTTGTCCCCGACCGCCACTCATAAGGAAGACAATCTATAAATAAATCATGCTCCGACTTCATCACGTAATGGTTCACCATATGTGCATGCTATGGGAATCACAAACTCTAACACAAGTATTTCTAAAATTCACAACTACTCAACTAGCATGACTCTAATATCACCATCTTCATATCTCAAAACAATTATCAAGCATCAAACCTTTCTTAGTATTCAACGCGCTCAAAAGAAAGTTTTACAAATCTTGAATACCAAGCATATTAAGTTTTTAAAGCAAATTACCATGCTATTTAAGACTCTCAAAATAATCTAAGTGAAGCATGAGAGATCAATAGTTTCTATAAAACAAATCCACCACCGTGCTCTAAAATATATAAGTGAAGCGCTAGAGAAAAACTATAAAGCTCAAAAGATATAAGTGAAGCACATAGAGTATTCTATCCAATTCCAATTCATGTATGGCTCTCTCAAAATACAAGATGCTCGAAGCAAAACACATATCATGTGGTGAATAAAAATATAGCTCCAAGTAAAGTTACCGATGGAAGTAGACGAAAGAGGGGATGCCTTCCGGGGTATCCCCAAGCTTTGACTTTTTGGTGTCCTTGGATTATCTTGGGGGTGCCATGGGCATCCCCAAGTTTAGGCTCTTGCCACTCCTTGTTCCATAATCCATCAAAAGATTTCACCCAAAACTTGAAAACTTCACAACACAAAACTTAACAGAAATCTCGTGAGCTCCGTTAGCAAAAGAAAACAAAAGACCACTTCAAGGTACTATAATGGACTCATTCTTTATTTATATTGGTGTTAAACCTACTGTATTCCAACTTCTCTATGGTTTATAAACTGTTTTACTAGCCATAGATTCATCAAAATAAGCAAAACAACACACGAAAAACAGAATCTGTCAAAAAAAGAACAGTCTATAGTAATCTGTAACTAACGCAAACTTATGGAAGACCTAGGCAATTTGTTTATTGATCAGCAGCAATTGGAATCACTATTTTATCATGTTTCGGTGATTTTTAACAATTGTTTTCGTGAACAGAAAGTTTCTGGAAATTACAGCAAGATCAAATAACTATCATCCAAGAAGATCCTATAGGTTTAACTTGGCACAAACACTAATTAAAACATAAAACCACATCTAAATAGAAGGTAGATGGATTATTTATTACTAAGCAGCAAGGAAAAATATTGGGTTGTCTCCCAACAAGCGCTTTTCTTTAAAGCCTTTTTAGGTAGGCATTGAGATTTCAATGATGCTCACAAGAAAGAGAAGAATTGAGGCACAAAGAGAGCATCATAAAACATGTGACAAACATACTTCCTATGAATAGGCGTATTATAGGCAAACAAATTATCGTAGCAAGCAAAAACTAGCATATGCAAGGAAGCAGAAAGAAACAATAGCAATCTCAACATAACGAGAGGTAATTTAGTAACATGAAAATTTCTATAACCATATTTTCCTGTCTCATAATAATTACATGTAGGATCATAAGAAAATTCAACAATATAGCTATCACATAACATATTGTCAACACGGTCCACATGCATGCAAAGTTGACACTCTTCCAAAATAGTGGGATTATCATTAACTAAAGTCATGATTTCTCCAAGACCACTTTTATCAAAAATTTCATATGATTGAATGTTATCCAAATATGTGGGATCTAAAGTTGACACTCTTCCAAACCCACTTTCAATATTATTGCAAACACTATTATCAATCTTATATTCATCATGGGGCTTAAATATATTTTCAAGATCATAAGAAGAATCTCCCCAATCGTGACTATTGGACATAGCAAAACTAGCATCCCCAAGCTTAGGGTTTTGCATATTATTAGAATAATTTGCATCAATATAATTTATAATAAAATCATTGCAATCATGCTTTTTATTCAAAGATCTATTGTGAAGCACTTCATCACAATTTTTAGATTTACGGATTTCAGGCAAAAGCTTATAAAGATAATCTAGTGCATCCAAATCACTAGGAATTGGTTCATCATAATTGGATCTCTTAAAAGGATTGGCAAGCGGATGAGGATCCATAGATATTAGCGTCTCTGTTTAGGAATAAATACTCAACTATTTTAACCAAGCGAGAAAACGAGCCAAGAAAGACATCAAGGCGAACGGAAAAGAGAGGGCGAATAAAACAGCAAGGGTGAAGTGGGGGAAAGGAAAACGATAGGCAAATGGCAAATAATGTTGTGCGAGAGATAAGGGATTGTGATGGGTACTTGGTGTGTTGACTTTTGCGTAGACTCCCCGACAACGACGCCAGAAATCTTCCTGCTACCTCTTGAGCACCGCGTTGGATTTCCTTGAAGAGGAAAGGGTGATGCAGCAGAGTAGAGTAAGTATTTCCCTCAGTTTTTGAGAACCAAGGTATCAATACAGTTGGAGGCTACGCGCGAGTCCCTCGTACCTACACAAAACAAATAGCTCAACGCAACCAATGCGATTAGGGGTTGTCAATCCCTTCACGGTCACTTACGAGAGTGAGATCTGATAGAGATGATAGATAATATTTTTGGTATTTTTGATATAAAGATGCAAAGTAAAATAAAAGGTAAAGTAAAAAAGCAATGCAATAATAAAGTAATGGAAGATTGATATGACGAGAATAGACCCGGCGGCCATAGATTTCAGTAGTGGCTTCTCTCAAAGAGCATAAGTATTCTACGCTGGGTGAACAAATTACTATTGAGCAATTGACAGAATTGAGCATAGTTATGAGAATATCTAGGTATTATCATGTATATAGGCATCACGTCCGAGACAAGTAGACCGACTCCTGCCTGCATCTACTACTATTATTCAACTCATCGACCGCTATCTAGCACACATCTAGAGTATTAAGTTCAAGAAAACAGAGTAACGCCTTAAGCAAGATGACATGATGTAGAGGGATAAATTCATGCAATATGATAAAAACCCCATCTTGTTATCCTCAATGGCAACAATACAATACATGCCTTGCTGCCCCTACTGTCACTGGGAAAGGACACCGCAAGATTGAACCCAAAGCTAAGCACTTCTCCCATTGCAAGAAAAACAAATCTAGTAGGCCAAACCAAACTGATAATGCGAAGAGACTTGCAAAGATAACCAATTATACATAAAAGAATTCAGAGAAGATTCAAATATTGTTCATAGATAAACTTGATCATAAACCGACAATTCATCAGTCTCAACAAACACACCGCAAAAAGAAGATTACATCGAATAGATCTCCACGAGAGAGGGGAGAACATTGTATTGAGATCCAAAAAGAGAGAAGAAGCCAACTAGCTACTAACTATGGACACGAAGGTCTGAGGTAAAATACTCACACTTCATTGGAGGGGCTATGGTGATGATGTAGAAGCCCTCCGCGGTGGATTCCCCTTCCGGCGAAGCTCCAGAACAGGCCCCAAGATGGGATCTCGTGGGTACAGAAGGTTGCCACAGTGGAATTAGGTTTTCGGCTCCGTCCCTGATCGTTTGGGGGTACGTAGGTATATATAGGAGGAATGAGTATGTTGGTGGACAAAGGGGGGCCCACAAGGCAGGGGCGCACCCTAGGGGGGGCGTCCTCCACCCTCGTGGCCACCTCCCTCCTTTCTTGATGGAGGGTCCAAGTCTCCTAGATCATATTTGTTGAGAAAATCACGTTCCGGAAGGTTTCATTCCATTTGGACTCCGTTTGATATTCCGTTTCTTCGGAACACTGAAATAGGCAAAAAAACAGCAATTCTGGGCTGGGCCTCCGGTTAATAGGTTAGTCCCAAAAGTAATATAAAAGCCGAAAATATAGCCCATTATGGTCCAAAACAGTAGATAATATAGCATGGAGGAATCAAAAATTATAGATACGTTGGAGATGTATCAAGGTCCAAATGGGCCAAGGAGGACGCGGAAGTCGCGAGTCTGGGCATCCCAGACCCCTTAGCGGAGTTCACCGTCACGTAGGAGCGTGACGTCCTCAGGGCCCGGCACCGTTGGGACCCAGTGAAGAAGGTTTTCGAGACAAACGCGGTCAAGATGGAGTTCATCAGACTGCTGGTAATTTTAGTTTTTGATCAATTCGACTGCAGGTTAGTCATATTTGTAAACGATCCTTGTGCCTTTTGCAGAGAGAGCAGCACAGGATTGCGGCCGAAAGCGACTCGCCGTCTGAGGCGTTGGCGAGGTCCAAGTGGGACACTCCATTCAACCGGGCATTGAACATATTGAAACGACTCCCGGTGGATACTCGACGGTCGTATTGACGAGTGCACGGTGTCGAAGACGGCGCCACGTGGAAGAAGTACTACAGTCAGACCAAGGAGGAGAGAATGGAAAGACGGAGGTTAACCGAAGAAAACATCGACAAGAAGGTTGAGATTGCGGTTGAGAAGAAATCATCTCAGACAGTCGCAGCAGTGGTAGCTACCGCAAAACAGATGGTTGTAGATATGTCCACTTCCTTGGTTCGGGTTGTTTTCAGTTGGACCGGGCAAAATCCTGAAAAAAATGTAGCGGACTTTCCCACTGCTGAATTCCTGGGGAGCAGCTCGACTAGCATTGCACCAGCACCTACAGCTGCACCAGCTCTCGCACTGGCTCCCGCACCTGCTCCCGCACCGGACGTGCTCGGCGGTGCTTCGTCTTTGGATGAGCTCGATGCACTCACGGTATCTGTCACACCGACCCCTTCAATAAATGTATAATCTCCCGTTTTCGTTGCCTTTCGGATGTCTCACATCGCAGACTTTTCTTTGCAGGCCGACGAAACCCCGTGCACCATATTGTACACAATCGGCGACCAGAAGGTGGACGCGGGGAAGGCGGCGATAATGAAGTTGAAGGAACCATTATTCCACGGCCGGCCGATCCCCCCGAACGTCTTCAAGGTTTCTGTGGCCAGTGTCAAACCGGGCCACGAGAATTTGCCTCCTTTGGTACTAGGGGGGATGACGACGGGACCCTGCGGCGGCTTGGTGATTGTTGCAATGGGTGGGTCATGTTGTGGCCAAAGAGTCTGCTTTGTCTGGAGTCGGCCGGGAGTACACCCACGAGCATGCAGCCTCAGCAAGGTATGAACATAAACACCCCACCTACCCAATTAGCGTTGGGTGTCGGGTTAGGTGATAGAGGACGGGGTAAGGAAGAGGCTCCATTAGTCGTTGATGACGTTGCCATGGATGAGGATGAGGATGACGATGGCACTCAACAGTATGTCTATACTAGCGCCTACTCAGGGTTTGAGCGTCATGAGTCAGTGCCTGAATTGCCGCCTCCGGAGGATCAATGTATTATAGACAACCTTCTAGCAAAGAAGCATAGGAAGAGAGCGAGGAAAGGCAAGAAAGCTGATTCTACGATCCAGCCGCCTCAGCAGCCTCGGGTTCAAGACCGTATAGATATCCCCGGTGCCGATAAATGGCATATCCCCGGTCAACCAATTCTACCTGCAGCAGCGCTAAGGGCCATATTCTGCGATCTAAGGAGTCTTCATGACGATGTGCTGTGGATAGAGAAAGGCCTCATCGCCTCGAAATATCCAGGATACCCACTCTACGTGGTTAACGTTCCGCGGCAATTGTCGTATGTCGACTTCGTGCCCGCGGATAAGTTCTTCCTTCGATTCGATTACATATTCGACATGTTTCACGTGAAGAAGCTAGATTTTACGTTTGTCCGCCTTTATGCCTTGCACATGAACATACTACATCATCGGGGTTGAGCAGATACCTCATATCTATGTCGCTGACCCGTACTTCATGCACGATAGCTTCTTGGGAGTCTGCACAAACCACCGTGAATACGCGAGGGATTACATCGTCAATTTCATGCTCGCCAATAAGCACAAGGAGGAGATTCTCGTGCCTTATCATCCCCTATAAGTCATCCGCACAGATATCCTTCCTTTGATTTCAATCATTCATTTGCACGGTGGAGGCTAATTAATTTGAGGTGTACTTATTTTGCACAGCGGCGGGCGCACCGTCCTCATCATCCTCTACCCCCGATACTCCCACGCTCTTTACTTGCACTCATCAAAGATCATTCACAAAAAGGATTACACCCACATCAAGGATGTTCTCGACAGTGCTATGTTTTACTACGAAGCATGGGGTGGAGAGGTCATGGACAAGAAGAGAAGGGGCGGTAGGCTCGCCTTCGGCCATAAGACTGACTTCTGCTGCATCCAGCAACCGACTGGTTCTCTTAATGATGGATTCTATTTCCTACACCACATGCTGGAGTACAGACGGGATCACCAGAACCTTCGCATGTCACCTACATCCGGCGATGCCCATATTCTGCAATGGGCAAAGAACGTAGGAGATATCGAGGATCATCGACTTCGAGCCGAGTTCTATCACATCCAGCGTGAACTTTCCCAATCATCATGAAGGAGGTCATCGGAAAAACAGGGATGTTCAACGAAGAAGGACAGATGTCACGGGAAGACGTCCAAACACGGGTAGCCTCTCAGCGTCTCGACCTGAAGCCTTTCACTAGGCTCAGGGGACTATCTCCCTGACTTGGATGGATGGTACGACATGTTGGAGTGATTGTCGATATATGACAATGTGTCCGTTTAGTCCATACTTTCTGTTTGACGAAACTTTGAGTTATGCATGACGAAACTTTATTTGTGATGTAATTAAACTGTCCTCTCGACCAGCGACGATCACTCTAGTTAGGGCATTTTGGGTACGATCAACTTTGTTATTTATGCTTATGATATGTTGCTTCTATTTTTGCCAAGTCTGTCTCTTTCTGTTGCTCAACTATATATGTTGCATATATTCGACTCATGTGACGATGCAGGTGCATAGATCATCGATGGCGAAGAAGTGCTATGCCAAGAGTATCTACACGACGAGTGGCCGGAGTGTCAGGCCCAGGTGTACCGGTTTCCGAGCGACAGGAAATAGTTAGTTTAGGTCACGCTAATGCGAGAGAGGGATACGAACTCATGTACAACATAGTTCCACTCTGTCTCAAAGTGATAGCTCTTCTCGCGTATATCATTGTTTAGATGGATGACGATGTAGTTGCAAGTAATCGAGACTTGTATCGCTATTTTCGAGATGATGACGAGATACCACTTCTTGTTGGATGATGATTATGATGAGACTATTTGTATGTATATGCTATGATTACATTTGTGGCCTCGTAGCCATTTGTATGTCTATCATGATGACATTTGTATCTGCTAAAGATTCTTGTATAAAGCCTATTCAAATAGAAAACAAATATGCAAAAAAAGAAAAACTACTAAAATTAGCAGTAGCGAGTGGAGAAAGTTAGCAGCAGCGTGACAGTAGCAGTAGCGCGTCCAGCCCAAGCACACTAGAGCTATTAGCAGTAACGAGCTTACACGAAGCACGCTGCTGCTACACTTGTATACCAGTAGCGCAGGCGCCCACGCACTGCTGCTAAGTGTTAGTTGTAGCGCCTTATTAGTAGCGCCGGTCCCCGCGCTACTAATGAAACTAAAACCCGCGCTGCTGCTAGGCTTTTCCCTAGTAGTGATACCTATACCCCTTGCACGGCCAGGGGGCTCTTTTGTGTCCAGAGCAATGGACAGAATGTCACATGGCTTTGAGTTCCTGTAGAACCTTCCAGGAATCTTGGAATCCTCTAACATCACTTCGTACAGTTTGGCATCACGTGTGTTTACAAAGTAATAAGTTCCGTCATCACGCCTCCTTGCACGTGCCCGCAAGTAGTCTCTGGCGCGTCCGCCCCTGATTTCACTAAAGGCTGGATTCCCACCCGCCGCTACTACTTCTTTGTCCTCCTGTTCCCATATCAGTTTCATGTCGTAGTATCCTGCCACACCCATATGGTGGAGGTGTATGTTCTTCTTCTGAAGTTCCGATTGCTTGAAACTCTTCTCAGCAAACTCTTTAGTAGCCCTGACCCTTTTGAATTCTTCCCAGTATGCCTTTGTAATTTAGGGGTATGCGGGGATTGGGTCCTTGCCTTCACTCAAGTATTTCTTGTACAACATGTGCTTCCAGTTTCTCCAAGCATCCCTAGCCTTCTTCAGTGCAGCATGTTCCACCTGCATTCTCCACTGCTCTGGAATGTTGAAGTGATCCATGATCTCCTAGACTATCATTCGCCGTGTTTTTGTGTCAGCCTTCTGAAACCCCGGCAGATTAATCTTGAGCCTTGCCCTGCCAACAAATGCACACACACTCATGAACCTCATGCGTGTTTTATCTAGTTTAGTTGGAGCCCAGTACTTCAAATCAATCTCGGTTACTTCATATACACCTTTAGGGTGGTGTGTGGGCTCCCTTGGAGTGTTCCTCCGTGTCCTGGCCGGAAGTGTAATTGTTGCAGCTCTATCCCTTTCAAGACTACTTGATCCCTCACAATCTGCTGAAGACCTAGGGTTGTCCGAATCAGATGAAGATACATGGCCTGAATGAGTGTTGTCACTGCTACTCGGCATCTACAGAGAACACATGCGAAGCTAAGGTAAGGAGGATAAGCATAAAACTAACAACTTGGTATCAATCTTTCTAAACATGCCATGCAATAATTTAGAAAATGTACGGCTAATTGTTAAGTTTGTGTGACTCGGGCGCCCGCGATCTGTAAATAGGCAGTAACTTATTGGAACAGATACAACTTATATTTAGTAAGGAAGGTACATAATGAACATATATACGCTCTCCGTTATTTTATAGCCAATTTGGGAACATACGGAACAAAATTGGAAGAGGGATTGCGAGGAAATATGCCTCACTACGATGGAGAGCAGTAACTAACATGCTTCTTAATGCAAACCCGGCCGGACCACAGGAGAGGCGAGGGTTACTACACCAATATGCTCAAGGGTGGCTGGTGAGCAAACGAAGATGGTGAGGCGTGGACCCCCGCGTGTTGGGAATGGCAGTGAAGGTAGGCTTGACGCAGAAGTGCAGGCACACGGCCGAGGTGAGCACGGCGGCGCCATAGAGGGTTCTGCTGTGGATCTGGGGGAGGGGGTGATACGTCTCCAATGTATCTATAATTTTTGATTGTTCCATGCTATTATATTATCCATCTAAGATGTTTTATATGCATTTATATGCTATTTTATATGATTTTTGGGACTAACCTATTAACCTAGAGCCCAGTGCCAATTTTTGGTTTTCCTTGTTTTTGAGTTTTACAGAAAAGGAATACCAAATGGAGTCCACTTGACGTGCCAATTTTTGATGATTTTTTATGGACCAAAATAAGCCCCTGGAGTAAAATAGTTGGGCCAAAAGAGTCCCGGACCGTCCACGAGATAGGGGGAGAGCCCAGGGGGTAGGGCGCGCCCTCCACCCTCGTGGACGACTCGGAGACCCCCCCCCCCTGACAGGAGACCGACGCCAAAAATTCCTATAAATACAGAAACCTCCAGAAAATAACCTAGATCGGGAGTTCCGCCGCTGCAAGCCTCTGTAGCCACCAAAAACCAATCGGGACCCTGTTCCGACACCCTGCCGGTGGGGGGATCCCTCACCGCTGGCCATCTTCATCATCCGAGCGCTCTCCATGACGAGGAGGGAGTAGTTCACCCTCGGGGTTGAGGGTATGTACTAGTAGCTATGTGTTTGATCTCTCTCTCTCTCTCTCTCTCTCTCTCTCTCTCTCTCTCGTGTTCTTGATTTGGCACGATCTTGATGTATCGTGAGCTTTCCTATTATAGTTGGATCTTATGATGTTTCTCCCCCTCTACTCTCTTGTAATGGATTGAGTTTTGCCTTTGAAGTTATCTTATCGGATTGAGTTTTTAAGGATTTAAGAACACTTGATGTATGTCTTGCATGTGCCTATCTGTGGTGATAATGGGATATTCAGGTGATCTACTTGATGTATGTTTTGGTGATCAACTTGCGGGTTTAGTGACCTTGTGAACTTATGCGTAGGGGTTGGCACACGTTTTCGTCCTGACTCTCCGGTAGAAACTTTGGGGCACTCTTTGTAGTTCTTTGTGTTGGTTAAATAGATGAATCTGCGATTGTATGATGCATACTGTATAATCGTACCCACGGATACTTGAGGTGAGATTGGAGTATCTAGGTGACATTAGGGTTTTGGTTGATTTGTATCTTAAGGTGTTATTCTAGTACGAACTCTAGGATAGATCGAACGGAAAGAATAGCTTCGTGTTATTTTACTACGGACTCTTGAATAGATCGATCAGAAAGGATAACTTTGAGGTGGTTTTGTACCCTACAATAATCTCTTCGCTTGTTCTTCGCTATTAGTGACTTTGAGTGACTCTTTGTTGCATGTTGAGGGATAGTTATATGATCCAATTATGTTATTATTGTTGAGAGAACTTGCACTAGTGAAAGTATGAACCCTAGGCCTTGTTTCCTAGCATTGCAATACCGTTTTCGCGCACTTTTATCGTTAGTTACCTTGCTGTTTTTATATTTTCAGATTACAAATACCCATATCTACCATCCATATTGCACTTGTATCACCATCTCTTCGCTGAACTAGTGCACCTATACAATTTACCATTGTATTGGGTGTGTTGGGGGACACAAAAGACTCTTTGTTATTTGGTTGCAGGGTTGCTTGAGAGAGACCATCTTCATCCTACGCCTTCCGTGGATTGATAAACCTTAGGTCATCCACCTGAGGGAAATTTGCTACTATCCTACAAACCTCTGCACTTGGAGGCCCAACAACGTCTACAAGAAGGTTGCGTAGTAGACATCAGGGGGAGCTGGCGAAGGAGATTGGGTGGACTAGTTGAGTGAAATGCGGGCGGACGGTGGGGGGGTGTTGGGGACTCCGGGTGTTGGCGGCCTAGGTGTAAAGGGTGAAAATATCCCCGATCGCTGCGCGCGCGGAAAGGCCTATGCAAACGGTTGCCTCTAAGCACTCGTGTGCACAAACAGAATAATTTCATTTGAAATGAAGACGTACTAATTTTGAAATGAAGACATGAGTTCATCGTTTCGCCTCTAAATCTTTCCCACGTAAACCAATCACAATTTTACCACGAGTTTGATTTGCTGGCGCATTTCAGGTCTCGTGTGCTATATGTAAGACATTTTTTGGCATTTACCGTGAATGTTGGCATATAAATCAATTCTTAGCTAGACTGCATGTCCTGTCGAAAGGGATGAAGATTGCCGTTCGATCTGGGAGCATCCAATAGTTCAGATGTACGATCCGTGGGGTTTGGGATCTAGGAGCATCCAACAGTATAGCATTTATTATATATATATATATGTATGTATATATATATATGTGTGTGTGTGTTACTGTATCTACCTATGTTACTGCTTCTTTGCCACATCAGCATATTTTCTATTCCCGAGTGCATGATACTGCCTATGATACCCCCACTATGGCCACCCTAATAAGGCTGGTCGTAATATGGGAGTATCAAGCGGTATGATGCATGTCAACTAGACTTTTCGGATGATGTGGCACATAGTTAAATGAAGAAAGAGAGGGTGTGGTATCATATCATGATACATATCATATTAAATGGTGTACTACTTTGTGTCATGCGTGGCAATTAATAAGGCAACCTAAGATCCTAACTGATGATACTATGCATGCGCGCATTAGGAAGGTATTCCTGATCATATACTAGTATAATGCATATATACACCCTCCTTTCTGGTTTATAGGCTTATCTCAAAATTTTAGTTTTTCCATTTTATAAGCCTCAATTTGATTGTTCCCCATCACATGTCCAAGTTCCAAGGTGCATTAAATCATTGCATGCAAGTATTAAGAAAAAGTTGACCAATGCATGTACTTTATGTTTGAATGTATTGCAATTAATACATTGGAAAACATAACTTTTTGAGGAAAACAAAAGCATTAATTGGGTGTTTTTGCAAACTACAAAAAGTATTCCACCACTCACCATCTACCTTGGTCGGTGAGATTTTTGAATTGAGCCCTATATATAAGGCTGGTTGTAATGGGGAGTATCATATACTAGTATCATGCATATGATAGTGTACGATACTACTTTCGGAATGCATAGTATCATAAGTTAATATCTTAGGTTGCCTTATTAATTGTCATGCATCACACAAAGTAGTAGTACAACATTTAATATGACACGGTATCATGATATGATACCACATCCTCTCTTTCCTCATTTAATCATGTGCCACATCATCCAGAAAGTCTAGTCGGCATGCATGGTACCGCATATGATACTACCATTACAACCAGTCTAAACCGGAAAGGAGGGAGTATGACACCAGCCACAATGGAGAGTAACATACACTAGTAACATACACATATCCCTAGACTATATTACTACCTTCATAGTGGGTAGTAACATAAATGTAGTGTCATGCAAAGCCTTATTTATTAGGTTATAGACTCATATTGCATTGGGACATGTGATGTTACGGTAACTAGCTAAGTTACTGAAACTATCTCTCTCCTCATTAACTCCACATAAGCATGTTTGCTGAGTTGGAGTCGATGTAACTGATTAAGTTACTCCCACTATGGCTAGTCGGATACTAGCTAGTCATCTATGATATACTAGCTACCTCACTAAGAGCATGGTTAATAATACATCCAAGAGTCGGCTATAAGAAGTTGCCATGTCATATACAGCCAACCTCTTAGCGGGCATGCACAATAATAAGTTTTAGATACCGACTAGTTTATCAATAGTTGGCCCACCTTACATCTTCACAAAGTGTCTTGGGTCTCGTGTTGCAGCTGGCTCTACTAACCAAGAGCCCGCTCTCTTCTCTTTCCTCCAACTAATAAGAATATATATATATTATTCTATTCCTTATAGTCTGCTTAGACTACCCACTGTGGGAGTAACATAGGTAGTAACATCACACGTATCTAGATAAAATAGATGATGTGGCAAGAAATAAATGAAGAAAGAGAGGAAAGTGGTAACATAACTAGTTACCAGTAATATGAGTAATAACATCACACATCTCAAGGCAAGATGAGTCTATAGCCTAATAAATGAAGTGTTGCATGTTACTACACATATGTTACTCCCCACTATAGAGGTAGTTACATAGACTAGTAACATTCTATGTTACTACCCATTGTTGCTAGTCTTATGTCACTCTATTGTGTACTTGCTCTAATGCATAGTATCATAGAGTAGCTAGTATCATATGTAGTACTTTATTTATATTGTCATGCATGACACATAGCAGCATAGCATTTATTGTGATACAGTTTCATGATATGATACTTAACCCTCTCTTTTTTCATTTAAATAATTCTATGACAGCTCATCAAAATTACCTAGTTGGCAAGAATGATACTAGCTATGATACACCCTTACTATCAGCCTAGCAAAGAAGGTGTACAGATCATTTGTGCGTCGCTTTGTGAGTTTTCATCCATTTGTTTGAGAAGCAGGGAGAAGTTTCAAACATTTCGGCCGCGAGGTGCGGCCACTGGCGTAGGCATAGTTGGTATTTTAATTACAGGAAATTCTGATGGTGTTCAGCAATCATCAACATCGATGTGTGCCCGTGGCGTGCTCTCACGACCCCGTGGAAAAAATTAGTAAAGTTGGGCACAAGTTCTGATGACCACTCCTTCCAAACCGGAGCATCTCACATGAAGGATCATGGTTTTCCAAAAGGAGACGTGTCAATTCAAACTCCTGTGGCCGGTGACTTCATCGTTTGGCCTCATAAAAATTTCCACGGTACGCAATCACCATTATACCATAGCTTTGATTTTCTGGCACATTTCAGGTATCATTAGCTATATTTAGGACATTTTTTCGATTAACGTGCATTTTGTGCATAAAAATAGAATTACAACCCAAACTACATGTGCTGTCGAAAGGGATGAGGATTGTCGTTCTATCTGGGAGCATCCAACGGTGCAGACGTACGATCCGTGGGGTTTCGGTTCTGGCCAATCAAAAAGCACGACTCAGATCGTGGGCGGGGTGGCGGGGTTTGGTCGGCACACGGCTTTCATCAACGAACCGTGTGTGCTATTCGCAAACTAGATTGCATATTTTTGTTCACACATACTGTAGTGAGATCAATTGAGTGTGCTACCTCTATGATATATCATTGCCTGAGCTGACAGCATATCAAGGTGAACATATTAACGGTTCTTACATCAACAGAAAACCGGGCATAACTCACAAATTCAGTACACGCGACAGTTCTTAATTGAACGAATTAAATGGCAGGGTAGGCATAAATACTAGTCTTACTGCTTAATTCCCATGAACATTGGGGAACTGGGATCATTAAGTTGACCCCGAATGAACTTGGGGTTTTTCGATAATTTTATGCTGCTCTGTTACACGGGTGCGTGATCCCTTGGCTGGCAACTCATCAAATTCACTGTACACATCCTCATCGGCAACATCGTCGACACCCAGTACCCTTCTCTTCCCATGCATAGCTAAATGGCCGTTCTTATGCAAGAGGTCTTCCAGAAAGAAAATCTAGGTAGCATCGTTGGCGAGAATGAATGGGTCCATGCGATATGCCATCGTTGTCCAGTTAACACAGGTCTTCCTGTACTCATCAATCCGTACCTGACCAAGAGGGATCCAAGCGCACCTGAATAATGCAACCTTAACTTTCACATAGTCAAGCTCCCAAATATCTTTGATGGTTCCATAGTATACCCTTTTATCAGCTTCATTTATAGTCATGCATTCTATTCGAACAGAGTTGTTCTGATAGGAGGTCTTCTGATCACGTTCCTCTGTGTATAACATGTATCCATTTATGTCATATGCTTGGTACGTCAACACCGTAGGTGATGGCTTTTGTGCCAACCACGTAGCAATGTCATTGATGGATCCTTGTGCCAAACGATTCTTCAGCCATTCGGTGTAGTTCTTAGTGTGCTCCTTCATCTCCACATCTGGTGAAGGCACCATTGGTAAGAAGCTTTGGCATATCTCCACCAAGTGTTCTTCGGCATAAGCGATGAGAACTGGGTTGTTAAGTAGTATCGTCAAATGGGCTTTCTCTACCAATTCTCCGGGTGCAGCCATTTGCGTGCCAGCAAGGACCGGCTTATCTTTCAGCCTTACCTCGTGGTGAGAGAGGGGCAAACCTATAGGTCTTTGTTTCATGTATTCGATTCAAAACTCAACCACCTCCTCCATGATATAACCTTGTAGGATGCTTGCCTCTGGATGGTTTGGGTTCCGACAAAAGCGCTTCAGTATTCCCATGAACCGCTCGAAGGGATACATGTTGTGAAGAAACACAAGACCACAATACTTTATCTCGTCGACAAGGTGCACAGTGAGATGGACCATGACATCAAAGAATGACGGTGGGAAAAACAACTCTAGGTTGGACAATATTCTTGCAATATCATCTTGCATATGATCCAACTCTTCAGGATTTACAACTTTCTGCCATAGTTGGTTGAAGAAATCATAGAGGTCAATGAGTGTGCTTCTTATATCTTTGTCCATCAGATTCCTGATGGCCACCAGGAGGATTTGTGTCAACATTACATGTCAATCATGTGACTTCATGTGTCCCAACTTCATTTTACCTGAGCTCACATCCATGAGACTTCTGATGTTTGCGCAGTAGGAAGAGGGTGTCTTAACTAACAACAAATAGGTGAAGAACTGTGTTGCTTCTTTTGTACTGAAACTGTAACTCTTGCGAGCTTTGATGAATTTGTCATCATCTTTTGCTTCACTCTTGCATTTTGATTGATTAGCAAGCATATCGAGCTGTGAACCATCACCATCCTTTGTTTTACCTTTAACCTTGAGTAGAGTACCAAGGATTCTTTCACATACATTCTTCTCTATGTGCATGACATCGATGAAGTGACGTACACGTAGAATCTCCCAGTAAGGTAATTTCTAGAAGACCAATTTCTTCTTAAACAGTTGACTCTTGGGTGTTTGTTTCACCGTCAAAGGGTGGTTCTTGCCAAGCACAACATTAATTTTTTTAGCCATGTTGTGGACCACCTCCCCGTCATAGGGTCTTGGGCCCGCACCTGCCTCTATGATACCATCAAATTCATCTTTCGTCTTTCGGTATGGGTAATTTTTTCGCAAGAACCTATGATGATGCAAATACACTATTTTCCGCGAGTTGGGAAGTCTTCCGCTAGCTGTCCTATCCAGGCATGTGACACACCCTACATCTCCCTTTGTTTTCTGCCCTGATCTGTTGCCTAATGTCGGCATATCTTGAATGGTGTGCAGCAGCATCGCATGTAGATCAAAAATCTCCTTTGTGTAAGCATCATAACATTTAACAGCAGGCGCATCTATCCACACTGTTAGCAGTTCTTCTACCAATACCTGAAAGTAAATGTCGATGTCATTTCCCAGTTGCTTCGGGCCTTGGATAATCATTGACATCATAATGTATTTTTTTCTTCACACACAACCAAGGAGCTAGGTTATATATGCATAGAAGCACCGGCCATGTGCTGTGATTGGTGCTCATATCGCCAAAAGGATTCATCCCGCCAGTACACTCCCCGAGCCTTATACTTCTAGGATCCTTGGCATATTTTTCAAAATTTTTGTGGATTAATTCCCACAGAGCCCCATCTTTACGGTGCCTCATAAAACTATCCACAATTCACTCATCATGATGCCACAGCAACCTCTTTGCCTCTCCAGGGTTTGCAAACAAACGCCTCAACCTTGGAATTAAAGGCAAGTACCAAACAAGCTTGAGCGGGATTCTTGTCTTGATCTCGTTGTCCAATTTGTATTTGTCCTTTTTCTCCTGCTCTTGTATCGTGGATGCTTGTGCTACCTCTTGAGCACTGCGTTGGTTTTCCCTTGAAGAGGAAAGGGTGATGCAGTAAAGTAGCGTAAGTATTTTCCTCAGTTTTGAGAACCAAGGTATCAATCCAGTAGGAGACCATGCACGAGTCCCTCGCACATACACAAACAAATAAGAACCTCACAACCAACGCGATAAAGGGGTTGTCAATCCCTCAATGGTCACTTACGAGAGTGAGATCTGATAGATATGATAAGATAATAGTTTTGGTATTTTTGTGATAAAGAGTAAATAGCTAAGTGTTGGAAGATTAATATGATGGAAAATAGACCCGGGGGCCATAGGTTTCACTAGTGGCTTCTCTCGAGAGCATAAGTATTACGGTGGGTAAACAAATTACTGTTGAGCAATTGATAGAATTGAGCATAGTTATGAGAATATCTAGGTATGATCATGTATATAGGCATCACGTCCGTGACAAGTAGACCGACTCCTGCCTACATCTACTACTACTACTCCACACATCGACCGCTATCCAGCATGCATCTAGAGTATTAAGTTCATAAGAATAGAGTAATGCTTTAAGTAAGATGACATGATGTAGAGGGATATAAACTCATGCAATATGATATAAACCCCATCTTGTTATCCTCGAAGGCAACAATACAATACATGCCTTGCTGCACCCGCTGTCAATGGGAAAGGACACCGCAAGATTGAACCCAAAGCTAAGCACTTCTCCCATTACAAGAAGGATCAATCTAGTAGGCCAAACCAAACTGATAATTCAAAGAGACTTGCAAAGATAACCAATCATACATAAAAGAATTCAGAGAAGATTCAAATATTGTTCATAGATAAACTTGATCATAAACCCACAATTCATCGGTCTCAACAAACACACCGCAAAAGAATATTACCTCGAATAGATCTCCACGAGAATAGTGGAGAACTTTGTATTGAGATACAAAGAGAGAGAAGAAGCCATCTAGCCAATAACTATGGACCCGAAGGTCTAAGGTAAAAGACTCACACATCATCGGAGAGGCTAATGTGTTGATGTAGAAGCCCTCCGTGATCAATGCCCCCTCCGGCAGAGCGTCGGCAAAGGCCCCAAGATGGGATCTCACGGGTATAGAAGGTTGCGGCGGTGGAATTAGGTTTTTGGCTCAATATCTAGTAGTTTGGGTGTACGTAGGTATAAATAGGAGGAAGAAGTATTTCGGTGGAGCAACATGGGACCCACAAGGGTGGAGGGCGCGCCCAAGGGGGCTAGGCGTGCCCCCTACCTCGTACCCTCGTGGTTGCTTTCTTGATGTAGGGTCCAAGTCCTCTGGATCACGTACGTTCCGAAAATCACGTTCCCGAAGGGTTTATTCCATTTGGACTCCGTTTGACATTCTTTTTCTTTGAAACTCTGAAATAGGCAAAAACAACAATTTTGGGCTGGGCCTCCGGTTAATAGGTTAGTCCCAAAAGTAATATAAAAGTGTATAACAAATCCCATTAATCATCCAAAACAGAATATAATATAGCATGAAGCAACAAAAAATTATAGATACGTTGGAGACGTATCAAGCATCCCCAAGCTTAATTCCTGCTCGTCCTCGAGTAGGTAAATGATAAAAACAGAAATTTTTATGCGGAATGCTACTTAGCATAATTTTCAATGTAATTCTCTTAATTGTGGTATGAATATTTAGATCCGAAAGATACAAGACAAAAGTTTAATATTGACATAAAAATAATAATACTTCAAGCATACTAACTAAGCAATTATGTCTTCTCAAAATAACATGGCAAAAGAAAGTTATCCCTACAAAATCATATAGTCTGGCTGTGCTCTATCTTCCTCACACCAAGTATTTAAATCATGCACAACCCCGATGACAAGCCAAGCAATTGTGTCATACTTTTGGTGTTCTCAAACTTTTTCAATATTCACGCAATACATGAGCATGAGCCATGGATATAGCACTATATGTGGAATAGAATGGTGGTTGTGGATAAGACAAAAAGGGAGAAGATAGTCTCACATCAACTAGGCGTATCAACGGGCTGTGGAGATGCCCATTAATAGATATCAATTTCAGTGAGTAGGGATTGCCATGCAACGGATGCACTAGAGCTATAAGTATATGAAAGCTCAACAAAATAAACTAAGTGGGTGTGCATCCAACTCGCTTGCTCACGAAGACCTAGGGCATTTTTAGAAAGCCCATCATTGGAATATACAAGCCAAGTTCTATAATGAAAAATTCCCACTAGTATATGAAAGTGACAACATAAGAGACTCTCTATCATGAAGATCATGGTGCTACTTTGAAGCACAAGTGTGGTAAAAAGGATAGTAGCATTGTCCCTTCTCTCTTTTTCTCTCATTTTTTTATTTGGGACTTTCTCTTTTTTTATGGCCTCTTTTTTTCGTCCAGAGTCTCATCCCGACTTGTGGGGGAATCATAGTATCCATCATCCTTTCCTCACTTGGTACAATGCTCTAATAATGATGATCATCACACTTTTCTTACTTACAACTCAATACTTAGAACAATATATGACTCTATGTGAATGCCTCCGACGGAGTACCGGGATATGCCATGAATCAAGAGTGACATGTATGTAAAAATTATGAACAGTGGCTTTGCCACAAATACGATGTTAACTACATGATCATGCGAAGCAATATGACAATGATGGAGCGTGTCATAGTAAACGGAATGGTGGTAAGTTGCATGGCAATATATCTCGGAATGGCTATGGAAATTCGATAATAGGTAGGTATGGTGGCTGTTTTGAGGAAGGTATATGGTGGGTGCATGATACCAGCAAAAAGAGCGCGGTATTAGAGAGGCTAGCAATGGTGGAAGGATGAGAGTAGTGCGTATAATCCATGGACTCAACATTAGTCATAAAGAACTCATATATTTATTGTAAAAATCTACAAGTTATCAAAGCAAAGTATTACGCGCATGCTCCTAGGGGGATAGATTGGTAGGAAAAGACCATCACTCCTCCCCGACCGCCACTCATAAGGAAGACAATCAATAAATAAATCATGCTCCGACTTCATCACATAATGGTTCACCATACATGCATGCTACGGGAATCACAAACTTTAACACAAGTATCTCTCAAATTCACAACTACTCAACTAGCATGACTCTAATATCACCATCTTCATCTCTCAAAACAATTATCAAGCATCAAACTTCTCATAGTATTCAACACACTCATAAGAAAATTTATATTTATTTTTTGTTTACTAATCTTGGATGCCTTTCATAATTAAAGCAAGTTACCATGATGTTTTGTAGGACTCTCAAAATGATATAAGTGAAGCATGAGAGAACAACAGTTTTTATAAAACAAATCCACCACCGTGCTCTAAAAGATATAAGTGAAGCACTAGAGCAAAAACTACATAGCTCAAACGATATAAGTGAAGCACATAGAGTATTCTAATAAATTCCGAATCATGTGTGTCTCTCTCAAAAGGTGTGTACAGCAAGGATGATTGTGGTAAACTAAAAAGCAAAGACTAAATAATACAAGACGCTCCAAGCAAAACACATATCATGTGGTGAATAAAAATATAGCTCCAAGTAAAGTTACCGATGGAAGTAGACGAAAGAGGGGATGCCTTCCGGGACATCCCCAAGCTTTGGCTTTTTGGTGTACTTAGATTATCTTGGGGTTCCATGGGCATCCCCAATCTTAGGCTCTTTCCACTCCTTGTTCCTTAGTCCATCAAATCTTTTACCCAAAACTTGAAAACTTCACAACACAAAACTTAACAGAAAATCGCGTGACCTCCGTTAGAAAACAAAACACCACTTCAAGGTACTGAAGTGAACTCATTGTTTATTTATATGGGTGTTAAACCTACTGTATTCCAACTTCTCTATGGTTTATAGACAATTTTATTAGCCATAGATTCATCAAAATAAGCAAACAACACACAAAAAACAGAATCTGTCAAAAACAGAACAGTCTGTAGTAATCTGTAACTAACGAAAACTTCCGGAACTCCAAAAACTCTACCAAAATAGGATGACCTAGAAAATTTGTTTCTTGATATTCTGCAATTGGAATCAATATTTTATAACGTTCTGGTGATTTTTAATAATTGTTTTCATGAACAGAAAGTTTCTGGAATTTTCAGCGAGATCAAATAATTATCATCCAAGAAGATCCTATAGGTTTAACTTGGCAGAAACACTAACTAAAACACAAAACCACATCTAAACAGAAGCTAGATGGATTATTTATTACTACACAGAAGCAGAAAGCAAAAAAAAACTAAAAAAATTGGGTTGCCTCCCAACAAGCGCTATCGTTTAACACCCCTAGCTAGGCATAAAAGAAAGAATAGATCTAGGTATTGCCATCATTGGTAGGCAATCCATAAGTGGCTCTCATAATAGATTCATAAGGTAATTTAATGTTCTTTCTAGGCAAGTGTTCCATGCCTTTCCTTAATGGAAATTGGAATCTAATATTCCCTTCCTTCATATCAATAACTGCACCAATCGTTCTAAGGAAAGGTCTACCAAGAATAATAGGGCATGAAGGATTGCAATATATATCAAGAACAATGAAATCCAAGGGCAA
This sequence comes from Triticum aestivum, assembly GCF_018294505.1. NCBI lineage: Eukaryota > Viridiplantae > Streptophyta > Magnoliopsida > Poales > Poaceae > Triticum > Triticum aestivum. Next base: position 603,362,551 of record NC_057803.1, read on the forward strand.
ATAATTCCTATTTGCAACAATAAGAACATCATTAATTCTTCTGATAGGTTTCTTAATAGTGGAATCTGCCAGGTGCAAGTTCAAAGAACAATCATCAAAATCACAGAATCCTAGCAAATCACACAAAGTTTTTGGAATCGTGGAAACACTAGCACCCAAATCACACAAAGCATAGCATTTATGATATTTAATTTTAATTTTAATATTAGGTTCCAACTCATCATAAAGTTTTCTAGGGATAGAAACTTCCAACTCAAGTTTTTCTTCATAAGATTGCATCAAAGCATCAACGATATGTTTGGTAAAAGCTTTATGTTGACTATAAGCATGTGGAGAATTTAGCACGGATTGCAACAAGGAAATACAATCTATCAAAGAGCAATTGTCATAATTAAATTCCTTGAAATCCATAATAGTGGGTTCCTTAATATCTAGGGTATTATCTAGGAGTTTAGTAGCTTCTCTTAAAGTGATTTCCATAAAAGTGCCTCCTGCGGCCGAATCTAAAAGATTTCTAGAAGAAAAATTCAATCCGGCATAAATTTTTTTGTATAGTCATCCAAAGATTTAAACCATGTGTAGGGCAATTACGTATCATTAATTTCATCCTCTCCCAAGCTTGTGCAACATGTTCATGATCAAGTTGGTTAAAATTCATAATATCTTTTCTAAGAGAGATGATCTTAGCGGGAGGGAAATACTTAGAGATAAAAGCATCCTTGCATTTATTCCATGAATTAATACTATTTTTAGGCAAAGAAGAAAACCAAGCTTTAGCATGATCTCTAAGGGAAAAAGGAAATAGCTTCAATTTAACAATATCATTGTCCACATCTTCCTTCTTTTGCATATCACACAAATCAACGAAGCTATTTAGATGGGTAGCGACATCTTCACTAGGAAGGCCGTCGAATTGATATTTCATGTCAAGATTCAACAAAGTAGCATTAATTTCACAAGATTCAGTATCGGTAAGAGGAGCAACCAGAGTGCTAAGAAAATCATTGTTGTTGGTATTGGTAAAGTCACACAGTTTATTATTATCTTGAGCCATAGTGACAAGCAAGCAATCCAACACACGAGCAAACGAGAAGCAAGCGAAAAATAGGCGAACGGGAAAGAGAGGGCGAATAAAACGGCAAGGGTGAAGTGGGGGAGAGGAAAACGAGAGGCAAATGGCAAATAATGTAATGCGAGGGATAAGGGTTTGTGATGGGTACTTGGTATGTCTTGACTTGACCTGACTTGGCGTAGATCTCCCCGGCAACGGTGCCAGAAATCCTTCTTGCTACCTCTTGAGCACTGCGTTGGTTTTCCCTTGAAGAGGAAAGGGTGATGTAGTAAAGTAGCATAAGTATTTCCCTCAGTTTTGAGAACCAAGGTATCAATCCAGTAGGAGACCACGCACGAGCCCCTTGCACCTACACAAACAAATAAGAACCTCGCAACCAACGCTATAAAGGGGTTGTCAATCCCTCAACGGTCACTTACGAGAGTGATATCTGATAGATATGATAAGATAATATTTTTGGTATTTTTACGATAAAGAGTAAATAAAGATGCAAAGTAAAATAAATGCAATAGAAATAACTAAGTGTTGGAAGATTAATATGATGGAAAATAGACCCAGGCGCCATAGGTTTCACTAGTGACTTCTCTCAAGAGCATAAGTATTGCGGTGGGTAAACAAATTACTGTATAGCAATTGATAGAATTGAGCATAGTTATGAGAATATCTAGGTATGATCATGTATATAGGCATCACGTCCGTGACAAGTAGACCGACTCCTGCCTGCATCTACTACTATTACTCCACACATTGACCGCTATCCAGCATGCATCTAGAGTATTAAGTTCATAAGAACAGAGTAATTCTTTAAGTAAGATGACACGATGTAGAGGGATAAACTCATGCAATATGATATAAACCCCGTCTTGTTATCCTTGATGGCAACAATACAATACGTGCCTTGCTGCCCCTGCTGTCACTAGGAAAGGACACCACAAGATCGAACCCAGAGCTAAGCACTTCTCCCATTGCAAGAACGACCAATCTAGTAGGCCAAACAAAACTGATAATTCAAAGAGACTTGCAAAGATAACCAATCACACATAAAAGAATTTAGAGAAGATTCAAATATTGTTCATAGATAAACTTGATCATAAACCCACAATTCATCGGTCTCAACAAACACACCGCGAAAGAAGATTACATCGAATAGATCTCCACGAGAATCATGGAGAACTTTGTATTGAGATCCAAAGAGAGAGAAGAGGCCATCTAGCTAATAACTATGGACCCGAAGGTCTGAGTTAAACTACTCACACATGATCAGAGAGGCTATGGTGTTGATGTAGAAGCCCTCCGTGATCAATGCCCCCTCCGGAGGAGCGCCGGAAAAGGCCCCAAGATGGGATCTCACGGGTACAGAAGGTTGCGGCGGTGGAATTAGGTTTTTGGCTCCATATCTGGTAGTTTGGGGGTACGTAGGTATATATAGGAGGAAGAAGTACGTCGGTGGAGCAACATGGGCCCCATGAGGGTGGAGGGCGCGCCCAGGGTGGTAGGCGCGCCCCCCCCTACCTTGTGCCGTCCTGGTTGCTTTCTTGACGTAGGGTCCAAGTCCTCTGAATCACGTTCGTTCCGAAAATCACGTTCCCGAAGGTTTTATTCTGTTTGGACTCCTTTTGATATTTTTTTCTATGAAACTCTGAAATAGGCAAAAAACAACAATTTTGGGATGGGCCTTCGATTAATAGGTTAGTCACAAAAATAATATAAAAGTGTATAACAAAGCCCATTAATCATCCAAAACAGAATATAATATAGCATGAAGCAATCAAAAATTATAGATACGTTGGAGTCGTATCAGCTTGCATGTGGGACATGCATGCGGATCTTTGTACTCACCATGGTACAATATACAATCATTCACACAAGCGTGTATCTTATGTACTTTAAGTTCCAATGGGCAAACAATTTTCTTTGCTTCATTCGTGCTTCTGCGCAGCACATTATCTTCTGGAAGAATTTCTTTGAAAAGACCTAACATCTGTGTAAGCCCTTGTTTGATAGACCGTTTGCTGCTTTAAATCTGAGAAGCGCCAGGGTGGAACTCAACCTGGAATATTTCTTTTTGCAACCTGGATACAATTCTTTCTTGGAGTCCGCATCAATGGTTGGCAGATCCTTGTACCCAATCATATCCTTTTTGGGCCCTCGAAATCTGCAATCATAGAAGCAAAATCTGGCATATCAAGATCGTTGTCATCTGCGTCATCGTCTTGGTTATCCAGTGGGCATTTCGGCTTTCCAATGTTCCATTGGTAGGTTGACGCCTCTGCCCTGATGTTAGATTCAACATCCATGTGACACTGATCGGGGTTTGGCATCTCGCTGCCCTGGGTATCTTCATCCATGACCTCCTCTTCACCGTGTCTAGTCCAACGTGTATATCCATCCATGAATCCCCTAGAGACTAGGTGCATCTGGACATCTGCAACTTCATGTGACTATGTATTGGCACAATCAATGCATGGACACAGGATGTAATCCGCATCACCAATTCTCCTCTTTGTACTTCCAGCCAAATTCATGAACTTTGTCACGCCACTGATAAAATCTGTGGTTTTCCGATTCTTCATCCATCGAGATCGTCCCATCTTCAGCACATGAATGGTAATTAAAAACAAAACAACAACATTAATACATGGATTAACTGCTGCCCAAAGATGTGTGCATAAATCACAAGGTTTTATTTTAATAATTACTAAGGGCGCTCCATGTTGTTATGCAGACGTGCAATGACAAAAATTAATGGCCAGTCAATTTACACACAGAGTACTAGTACAACACTACCCTTATGAATTGAATACCTTAATTAAGCCACTCACGAAAAGAATACCTTAATTAATTAGCCGCTCGGCGACCTCCACCCAGCAGACAGACAAGCGCGATGCGGCAGCACGCCGAGACAGCAGGGTCGAGGAGCAAAGCTTAGTGCGGCTGCCGCCTGAAGTTCAACCTCTAGTATCCCGCCATCGACCGTGATGGATGTGATCGGGTCACGCCGCTGCCAACCTCGAAGGTTGAGCTCCTCCTATCTCCTGTAGCAGACTGAGGATTGACCTCCTATGACACCACCATCGCCCACTGACAGAGGATTGACCTCTTCTCCGGTAGCTGGTGCCTAGGCCACCACCGCCATCTCTATATGCAGAGCGGCTGTTTTTTTTACGGATATCAGCAGAGCGGCTGTTTACATGGTATCTCACCATAACTCAATTATATGGACAGGGTAGTACATCACATACGGATATGTAACGGCAACCGTGTCTAACCTACATTGTCTTCTCACACGGTTTGGTGCGGAAATCGTGTGTGACGTTGTAATACCTAACACACAAAAGACATGTATAAATAGTGTGCCGTATACAACATATAGTGCCATAAGTAGTTCCCGACCATTAGCTTATCTCCACAGTTTCCCCATTTCCCCCAAATCCCTACGTACCCCCCAAATTACCTCGTGTGGCGCTGACATTGGGGGAATGCGGACGAGTGGTGCTGATGATTTCGGTGCGGCTGCTCCTGCTCGTATCGCCGCCACGACGGCGGTCGCTGCCGAGCACTTGCCTAAGGTCATCAGAAGGCAAGTGTACTACGAATCCGAATCGTCCTGCCAGGTTCCAATCTATCCCGATCTATTTTAGCATGTCCAAAGTATAGCTCCTTGTTGAATCTGTCCTGAATGACCCCTCCCCCCAGGAAAGCGTTCTGCCGCCGGATCCATAGCATGACTCTAGACTCCCGCAACATGAGTTCGACTCCGCGTTTTGCGCCACCGAGAAGTACCAACAGTTGAGTTGTGTGCACGGGCACATGATAACCCACAAGTATAGGGGATCGCAACAGTTTTCGAGGGTAGAGTATTCAACCCAAATTTATTGATTCGACACAAGGGGAGCCAAAGAATATTCTCAAGTATTAGCAGTTTAGTTGTCAATTCAGCCACACCTGGATAACTTAGTATCTGCAGAAAAGTATTTAGTAGCAAAGTAATATGGAAGTAACGGTAACGGAAGCAAAAGTAATATTTTTGGGTCTTGTAGTGATTTTGATAGTAGCAATGGTAAAGTAAATAAGCGAGGAACAATATGTGAAAAGCTCGTAGGCATTGGATCGGTGATGGAGAATTATGCCGGATGCGGTTCAGCATGTAACAGTCATAACATAGGGTGACACAGAACTAGCTCCAATTCATCAATGTAATGTAGGCATCTTTTGTCCTACCCTCCCGTGGCAGCGGGGTCCTAATGGAAACTAAGGGATATTAAGGCCTCCTTTTAATAGAGTACCGGACCAGAGCATTAACACATAGTGAATACATGAACTCCTCAAACTACAGTGATCACCGGGAGTGGTCCTGATTATTGTCACTTCGGGGTTGCCGGATCATAACACATAGTAGGTGACTATAGACTTGCAAGATAGGATCAACAACTCACATATATTCATGAAAACATAATAGGTTCAGATCTGAAATCATGGCACTCGGGCCCTAGTGACAAGCATTAAGCATAGCAAAGTCATAGCAACATCGATCTCAGAATATAATGGATACTAGGGATCAAACCCTAACAAAACTAACTCGATTACATGATAGATCTCATCCAACCCATCACCGTCCAGCAAGCCTACGATGGAATTACTCACGCACGGCGGTGAGCATCATGAAATTTGTGATGGATGATGGTTGATGATGACGATGGCGATGGATTCCCCTCTCCGAAGCCCCGAACGGACTCCAGATCAGCCCTCCCGAGAGGTTTTAGGGCTTGGCGGCGGCTCTGTATCGTAAAACACGGTGAATCCTTCTCTCTGATTTTTTTTCTCCCCGAACACGAATATATGGAGTTGGAGTTGAGGTCGGTGGAGCGTCAGGGGGCCCATGGGGTAGGGGGCGCGTCCTCCACCCTCGTGGACAGGTCGTGGCCCCCCTGACGTGGATTCTTCTTCTAGTATTTTTTATATTTTCCAAAAATAAGTTCCGTGGAGTTTCAGGTCATTCCGAGAACGTTTGTTTCTGCACATAAATAACACCATGGAAAGTTTGCTGAAAACAGCGTCAGTCCAGGTTAGTTCCATTCAAATTATGCAAGTTAGAGTCCAAAACAAGGGAAAAAGTGTTTGGAAAATTAGATACGATGGAGACGTATTAACTCCCTCAAGCTTAAACCTTTGCTTGTCCTCAAGCAATTCAGTTGATAAGCTAAAAGTGATAAAGAAAAACTTTTACAAACTCTGTTTGCTCTTGTTGTTGTAAATATGTAAAGCCAACATTCAAGTTTTCAACAAATATTATGACTAACCATATTCACAATAACATTTAGGTCTCATGTTTAATCATGTCATTGGCATAATCAACTAGCGAGCAATAATAATAAATCTCGGATGATAACAATTTCTCAAAACAATCATGATATGATATAACAAGATGATACCTCGCTAGCCCTTTCTGAGACCGCAAAACAAAAACGCAGAGCACCTTTAAAGATCAAGGACTGACTAAAGATTGTAATTCATGGTAAAAGAGATCCAATCATAGGCCCTGTTTGTTTGGGTTTTTGCTTCTGCTTTTGCAGCTTTTCCACTTTGGCCAAAAAGCTATAAAAGATCCTAAATAGGTGCTTTTGGAGCTTTTATGGCTTTTTTGGAGCTCAAATGGGTTATATTGATTCACCAAAAGCCAAAAAAGCTTCAAAAGCACCTATTTAGGAGCTTTTATGGCTTTTTGGCCAAAGTGGAAAAGCTGCAAAAGTAGAAGCGAAAGCCCAAACAAACAGGGCCATAGTCATACCCAAATAAATTAACAATAATGGATGCAAATGACAGCTGCGCTCTCCAGCTAGTGCTTTTTAATAAGAATGTGATGACTCAACATAAAAGTAAACATATAGGCCCTTCACAGAGGGAAGCAGGGATTTGTGGATGTGCCAGAGCTCGATTTCAAAGCAGAGATAAATAATATTTTGAGCGGTATACTTTCATTGTCAACATAACAACCAAGAGATGGTGATATCTTCCATGCTACACACATTATAGGCGGTTCCCAAAAAAAATTGTAAAGTTTATACTCCCCCTCCACCAACAAGCATCAATCCATGGCTTGCTCGAAACAACGAGTGCCTCCAACTAGCAATAGCCTCGGGGGCATCCCGGTGACCAGCCATTTTCTTGTGAGTGAGGAGCGGAGTCTGTCAGAGGGATGACCATGGGTAGCCTAGTCGGCTTCCCCTGGTTCTTTAGAAAAATTATAGGCCGATTGAGCCTCTAAGCGTCCAAGACGTGGGGCCACCTTCCCCCAGCTGGCTACCTCTCAGTCCGGCTGCGCAAAGGCAGCCCAGCCCTGAAATCCTTGAGAAACAAGACCACGAGGAGGCCGACTCCAAGAAGCCGGCCATGAGACGGCTGACTCCCAGGAGCCAGTCCCTCAACAGGCGGCCAAGATCGTGCCCTCAGAGTCTGCACCCACATAACGGCGACAAGACGGGGCGTGGCTACAGTGAGGCCTGCCACCCCCGAATCCCGGGGCACGCATGGCCACAATGTGTCATCCGGGGTGGCCATCACCTGTCTGGCGCGGCACTGTTGCCACGTTGATCATGACGTCACCCACGGCGGGCGGTCCGTACGACCCGTCGGTGGCGGGCCCCCTCAGTCAGGGAGACCCCAAAGGTGGCCAGGCTTCCCGCAGTCGGCCTAGGGTACGGCCGGCTCCCAATAGCCGGCCAGCTCTCTCCCTCGAAGGAGGAGCCTCATTAAGGAGATAAGACAAGGTAAGGCTATAGTGACGAGCCGCCTCGCGGTGGCACTATAGCCATGCTTACCACGACAAAGCCCTCGTCACCAGAGGCAAGGCAACAGTAACCAGGCTCCGACAAAACTCCTGAGCGGTGGGGCCGGCCTATCGACCAGAGGGCCGGCAGCCGGTGGGGCCTACGAGGCGGCAGGCCCATCGGTCGGTGGAGAAGTTGGCCAGCGTAGACACAGATGGCTGGGGCCTGCGCCCAGCCGGATTACCATTGTACCCCTGGGAGGTAGGCCTATATAACCCCCCAGGGCACCCATGCAAGGGGAATCTCTCTCTGGATAGTATTTAGACACCGCACCGAGAGGAGGAGCAGGCAAGCCTTGCCCCTCTTCATCCTTTCACCAAACAGCTCAAGGAGCCTCTTGTAGCTACTTGCCAATCTAGTGACCATGCGGAGATCCCGGAGAGCAGCAGAGCGTCAGCCGGCGTGCATGTCTTCACTTTATCCTGTTTCCAGGCACCGGTGATGTTTTATTGGCTCCCACAATGATAAGCCACCCGTTGGCATATGTCGCACCAACCACCCGACATTTGGCGCCCACCGTGGGGCCAGGTGCACCGTCGTCCGGAGACCTGCTCTGGACGGGAACCCTCTTCCTCCCCAGCGTGCGTAGCTAGCCCGGCTCGCCCGATGGCGCTTGCCCCGATGCGCTGCAAGGCGTCGCTGACGCATGCGCGGCGAGCTGCCTCGCCGATCTTCTTGGCGAGGTTCGCATCTCTGACGAGCCCGCATCCGACGCGGGCACAGGCTGCCCCGAAAGCCACCTCGTCAGCCTCCTAGACCAACTCCACGTCTCTGGCGAGTTGGCTGCAGACTTGGAGTCGGTTGGCTCCACCGACCCGATGCTTTTCGATTCCGACACGGCATCACTTGATGCCTTCCCGTCCAACGTGGTAATCATCAATGACCCTCTTCCTCGAGCCGACAGCAGTGGCAGCGCCATCACCGAGGTATTGGTCATCAGCCATGGCGCCGCCTCTGGCGAAAACGCCCACGACGCCCTGCAGGCGGCGCTGCATGACCTATCCGCCCCCATCCCGGCTGACGCCGACGCCCAGACACTGGAGGCATGCCACCTCGCCCTCATTGCGGAGGGCCAGAAGCTAGCCTCCATGAGATGCCTCACCGAGGCTCATCAGCACGAAGTCGACCGCGCCGCCTTCGGCACACCACCTCCCGACGGGCCGAGCCGCGTCAGTATCATCAAGAAACACGGTGCAGCTATCGCTTGCACGCTAGGAGCAGATCGCCCAGTCTATGCCACGCCTCTCGAGAACCTACGTGCTGCCCAGGCGGCTGTAGATGAGCTGGACGGATTGAGGGCCGACGAGCTCCCCTACATGACCAGACGCATCCAGCAGCTTACCGATGCGGCCATAGAGCGGCATGAAGCCGGTGCCCGCGCCGAAAGTCCTCCCCCGTGCCGAAAGTACGGTGCGACATCCCGAACGACGACGGCGGGAACACCCGCGCAAGGAAAGAAAACGAGCCGGCTGCCAGCCGCAGCCGGACTCGAATCTCCATCGAGCTGTGGCATGGCGGGGCGATCCGCCCCCTCCTCCGCCTTGTGGGGAGAGATACCCCACTCCGACGCCTGTCACGCATCCGACTCTCAGCGGCCCACTGGGTGGCCGCGAAGGAGTCAGCGAGAATGACGCCCGCCACCGGATCGACCGCTTAGCGCGATCCCTGGCTCTGGAAGAAGAAGATGATGTCGGCCCGCCCTGCTTTGGCCCCCGCATCCGCGATGAACCCTTCCCTAAAGGGTTCTCGCTCCCAAGAGACACGCCCAAGTACAACGGCTCCATGAAGCCGGAAGACTGGTTGATCGACTACTCCACTGCGGTTAGCATCGCGAATGGCAACAGGCGCGTTGCTATGAAGTATGTTCCCCTCATGCTCCAAGGCACGATGCGTACCTGGCTCAACAGCCTCAAGCCTTACAGTGTCAATAGCTGGCTGGACTTCACAGAAGCCTTCATCCGTAACTTCACCAGCACCTACAAGCGGGCTCCTAAGCCCCGACAGCTCTCCTTGTGTGTGCAAGGGCCCAGTGAATCAACCCGCGACTACCTCACGCGTTGGGCCGAGCTCCACAACTCCTGCGAAGGGGTGCACGAGGTTCAAGCTATAGAGTACTTCACCGCCGGGTGCCGAGAAGGCACCCTCCTCAAGCACCGACTCCTCTGCGACGAGCCGACTACCCTCGACGAGCTACTGATCATAGCTGACAAATACGCCACGGCCGATTCCTCAATGAAGACCGAGCTCCGAGTAGACGCCTCTGGGAAGGTACTCGCTCCGAGTCCCAAGACGCCGGTAGGAGACTCCAGCCCACGCCCGTACCAGAACGACCACAAGTGGAAGGCTCCCCTGCCGCCTCCCATCAGTCGGTTGGTGGCCATCGCCGAAGACGAACAACCAGAAGGGCGGCCCATGCCCAAGAAGCAGAAGGGCAAAAGGCCGGCTTGGCAGCCGGCTTTCTCCTACAAGCAAGCACTTGATGCCCCCTGCAAGTTTCACAGCGGCGCGAAGCCTTCAAACCACACAACCCGAAAGTGCCACTGGCTCACGCGGATCTCTAAGGGCGAGGGGATAGCGCCGCTTCCGCCCGCTGGTCAGCCGCCTCCGGCCCCTCCGCAGCCGGCTGCTCGACCGGCAGTCGGGGCTGTTCAAGATGAATTCCCCGACGAGCATGCCGCCTACGTCATCTTTACAAGCCTACCAGAAGATCGGCGTAGCCGGCGCCGACAACATCAAGAAGTCAACGCAGTTGCCTCCAACAACCCCGAGTTCATGCACTGGTCAGAAAGGCCTATCAGCTGGAGCCGGACTGATCACCCAGAGGTGATGCAGTCCGCCGGCTCTTACACATTGGTTTTGGATGCCACCCTCGCAACAGAAAGGCGAGCCGCCCATTTTTCCCGCGTGCTGATAGATGGTGGGAGCAGCATCAACATCCTATACCGTGACACCATGGAGAAGCTGAGCATCAAGACGAAGCACCTCATGCCTAGTCGGACTATGTTCCATGGCATCGTGCCCGGCCTATCCTGCTCCCCAATCGGCAAGATCAAGATAGATGTCCTCTTCGGGGACAAGGATCATTTCCGCCGAGAGGCGGTGTGGTTTGAGGTAGTGGATCTGGAGAGCCCTTACCACGCATTGCTTGGCCGACCTGCCCTGGCCAAGTTCATGGTTGTACCCCACTATGCCTACCTCAAGATGAAGATACCGAGTTCCAAGGGCATCATCACCATAGCCGGAGACTACAAGAAGTCCTCCGAGTGTGCGGCAGCCAGCAGCCGGCTGGCCGAGTCCCTCGTGATTGCTGAAGAGAAGAAGATACTGGACCGAGTTGTGGCTATGGCCGGCAAACAGCCGACCCAGTCCCCCAACCCCAAGGAGTGTGATGCCCAAGGTTCTTTCCAGCCGGCCAAAGAAACAAAGAAGGTACCTATGGACCCGGAGCACCCAGACAGGTTTGCCACCATCGGGGCAAACCTGGACAACAAATAGGAAGGCGAGCTCGCCGATTTCCTCCGTGAGAATCGGGACATCTTTGCATGGTCCCCCAAGGACATGCCGGGTGTTCCGAAGGAATTCGCCGAGCACAAGCTACATGTCCGAGAAGGTGCAAAACCAGTCAAGCAGCCCCTCCGCCGACTGTTAGAAGAGAAGAGAAGGATTGTAGGAGAAGAGATAGCCCGGCTTCTGGCAGCTGGCTTCATTATGGAAGTTTTCTTTCCAGAATGTCTTGCCAACCCGGTCCTCGTGCTGAAGAAAAATAACAAATGGCGCATGTGTATAGACTACACCAGCCTCAACAAACCCTGCCCGAAAGATCCCTTCGCCTTGCCAAGGATTGATCAAGTAATAGACTCCACAGCCGGATGCGAGCTGTTGAGCTTCTTGGATGCTTACTCAGGCTACCACTAGATAAAGTTGGATCCTGTTGACCGCCTGAAAACCGCCTTCATCACACCATTCGGAGCCTTCTGCTACCTGACTATGACATTCGGCTTGAGAAATGCCGGTGCCACTCTTCAGCGTTGCATGCAGAAGTGCCTCCTCAAGCAGCTCGGCAGAAATATCCACGTCTATGCAGACGATATTGTGTTGAAGACGGAGAAGCGCGGCACCTTGCTGATAGATCTCAGAGAGACATTTGAAAACGTGCGCTGATTTCAAATCAAGCTCAACCCCAAGAAATGTGTGTTCGGAGTACCAGCCGGCTAGCTTAACGCGGCATCGAGTGCAACTCGATGAAGATCAAGGCCATAGAGAGAATGGAGATTCCCACCAAGCTGCGGGACGTCCAGAAGTTCACCAGACGCTTGGTTTCCCTGAACCGCTTCATCAGCCGGCTCGGGGAGAAAGCTCTCCCCCTCTACCGACTCATGAAGAAGTTGGCTCATTTCGAGTGGAACGACCAGGCGGACCAAGCCTTCCACGAGCTAAAGAAGATGCTGACCACGCCGCCTGTCTTGGCGGCACCGACTGAAAAAGAGCCCATGCTCCTTTACATTGCCGCTACTAGCCGGGTGGTCAGCACCGTCATCGTGGTCCAGCGCCTAGAAGAAGGCCGAGTTCAGCTGGTCCAGAGGCCGGTGTATTATTTAAGCGAAGTGTTATCCACCTCAAAGCAGAACTACCCACACTACCAGAAGATGTGCTACAGTGTGTACTTCGCTGCCAAGAAGCTCAAGCCCTACTTCCAAGAGCACCCCATCACGGTCGTATGTACTGCCCTGCTCGCCGAGATCATAGGCAGCTGGGATGCATCCGGCCGAGTGGCAAAATCGGCCATTGAGTTGGCTCCCTACACGATCTTCTACCAGCCCCGCACCGCCATTAAATCCCAAGCACTGGCCGACTTCCTCTTCGACTGGGCCGAAACCCAGTACCTGCCACCGGCCCCCGAATCCACTTATTGGTGGATGCACATCGATGGGTCCAAGATGCACACCGGCTTGGGTGTCGGCATCATCTTCACCTCCCCCAAAGGCGACAAGCTCAAGTACACATTGCAAATTCATTTTGCTGCCTCCAACAATGTGGCCGAGTACGAGGCTCTCATACACGGGCTCCGGCTAGCCAAGGAGCTCGGCATCCGCCGGATCCTGTGCTATGGCGACTCAGATTTGGTGGTCTAGCAGTCATCTGGTGACTGGGACGCCAAGGACGCGAACATGGCGAGCTACCGCTTCCTCATTCAGCAAATCAGTGGATGTTTTGAAGGATGCGAGTTCCTTCATGTACCACGCGCCAACAACATGCAAGCAGATGCTCTGGCACGAGTAGGCTCCACCCGGCAAGCTATTCCAGACGGTGTTTCTCTCCACCGCCTCTTCAAGCCGTCTATCAAGCCGTCTCCAGAATCTGATTCTATCTTCGTGTCGCCTGACCCCGACGTAGTCGGATCCGACTTGGGGAACCAAGTAGGCGGCTCGGGGACTTCGACAGGCGGCCCAAGGACTGCCGTAGTCGCACCCGACTTGGAGACTTCGACAGGCGGCCCGGGCACTGCCTTAGTCGCACCCAGCTCGGGGACTTCGGAACTCGGTCCGGGGGCTACTGCAGCCGGCCCGGGGACTGCATCGACGCAGCAGGCGGTGGCCGACTCCAACTCTTCACCACCCAACCCACCCGCCCTAGTCACAGTAGCAGTTCTGACAATAGAAGAAGTCACAGCCCCATCATGGGCCCAGCCCATCCTCAACTTCTTAGTAAACAAAGAGTTGCCAACCGACGAAATCTCAGCAAGACAAGTTCAACGCCGAGCCGGAGCATACACAATAGTAAACCAAGAGCTTGTTAGGCGCAATGTCACTGGAGTCTTCCAGCGCTGCGTCGAGCCAGAGAAGGGCATAGCAATCCTCAAAGACATCCACCGAGGCGAATGCGGCCACCATGCGGCCTCATGATCACTCGTCGCCAAAGCTTCCCGCCATGGATTCTTCTGGCTGACTACTGTGGATGACGCCAAGTAGCTAGTCAAACATTGCAAAGGGTGCCAAGTTTTCAGTTCCAAGCAACATCTGCCGGCTTCCGCACTCAAGACCATCCCCCTCACCTGGCCCTTTGCCGTCTGGGGGCTGGACATGGTGGGCCCATTCAAGACGGCACGCGGCGGCATGGCACATCTGCTCGTCGATGTGGACAAATTTACCAAGTAGATCAAAGCAAAGCCGATCAAGAAGCTGAATGGGCCGACTGCCGTAACATTCATCGCAGATATCACAACCCGGTACGGCATACCGCACAGCATCATCACCGACAATGGTACAAATTTTGCAAAGGGAGCACTAGCACATTTCTGCGCAGCACACGGCATCCGGCTGGACCTAGCGTCCGTCGCCTACCCGTAGTCAAATGGCCAGGTCGAGCGAGCAAACACCCTCATCCTCTCCGGCATTAAGCCCCGACTGGTCGTGCCACTGGAGCATTCGGCCGGCTATTGGCTCGACGAGCTGTCGACTGTCATCTGGAGTTTGCGCACTACTCCAAACAAGTCAACCGGCTTCATCCCAACTGACATCGAGTTCAACTCACCTCGGGTCACCATGTACACGGAGACGGAGGCCAAGGAAGCACGTGAAGACGGCGTCGACCTGCTGGAAGAGGGTCGGCTGTTAGCCCTCAGCCAGTCCGCCATCTATTAGCAGGGTCTGCGCCACTACCACAACCGGAAAGTCAAGCCAAGATCCTTCCAAGAGGGCGATCTTGTGCTCCGGCTGATCCGGTGAACAGCCGGCCAGCACAAGCTCTCAGCCCCTTGGGAGGGCCCCTTCGTCATCAGCAGAGCTGTAGGCAACAACTCCTACTAGCTAATCGACGCGCAGAAGCCGAAGGCACGCAAGAGAGATGATTCCGGCAAGGAGTCGGAACGACCATGGAACGCCAATCTCCTCCGAAGATTTTACAATTAAAAAGCAGTATGTATCACGCTAACTTTTGTACTAAGTACGAGACAAAGGGTCCCCCGAGGAGCACTCGGGGACTACCCTCCTTTATCTATGGATGATGGGTATCATGCCTATGAATATGTTACTACATTTGTTTTTTCGTCCGGCGCCAGGCCTGACCAGTCGGCCGGGGACTTGCCGCCTTAAGTTATATATAAAGTTCTGCCTGCAGTCAGACAAGTAGTGTGCCGGCACCCAAGCCCCCTCTTGCCAAAAGTCGCAGCTCGAAGAATCGACTGTCCGACTGGCAGGAGCCAAGGGCAGGAAAGGATGCCCACACGAAAAATTGCTAAGGACCAATGAACTTATATAACGCGAGCCGGCCTCCCGCCCCGCCAGCCGGCTACCAGAGCAGCCGACTGGCCGACTCCCCGTTAACCTTGCTGCAATCTAAGAAAGCTCAAGTACTTGCCTTCCCAAAGCAACCAAGTCCTTCTCCAGCCACAGACTACAGAGCAGCTGTCCGCTGGGAAGGCGGCGGCCAAGGAAAGGCGGCAAAGGAAAAAGCCAAAAGGATGAAAAGCAAACATGAACGGAAGCCAAACACATGCATAATATTTACACAAAAGACATTCGAAAGGCCAGCATTCAACATAGTCTGAATACACACCCAGTGGGTGGAACTGCGCAAATTTAAAGATTGTTCAAAAGAGTAGCAAGCAGGAAAGCAAGGACGGCGGATCAAGCCAGGGGAACGACAGTCGAGTTGGGCAGGTTGGTGGAGTCGGCGGTGCCGGCTGGAGGAGTGACCAACTGGCGAGTCTCGGCATCGTTGCTAGAGGCATGATCAGGCTGAGGCGGGCTGGTCGCTTCACCATCCGACGCAGCGTCTTCACCATCCTCTCCCTCTTCCCCTTCGCCCTCATCACTAGAGGCAATCTCCTCCACCGAGTCCTCACCTTTGGTCGGGTTTAGCCCGAACCACTCCTCCGACTGAGTGACGCCTACGTCATCCACCTCAGGGGCAAAGGCGCTGGTGTCGGTGTACTCGGTGATCGCCGAGGCGCGCTGGATGATAGCCGGCCGCACCGCCTCCAGCTCCTCGTCAGCCTCCTGCTGCCAGGTGCTTAGCTGCTCCAAGTTCAGCCCAGGATACCAAGCTCGGACAAACTCCAGTGCCCGCCTAGCGCCGGACCGGGCCGCTGACGCCTTCCAAGCCTCGAAGCGGCCGACTGCGACCTCCAGCCAGTCGATGGTCCGACTTGGGGTGCGCGGGATGACCTCACCGGGCCAGAGGGCGGCCAGCACTTGTGCCCCGGGGCGCTGAAGACGGCGGAGCATGCAGTGGGCCGACTGCAGGTGGGCTTGAAGCGCCAGAAGCTGCTCCTCAAGCGACCGGCTGGCACCCGGTGCGACCTCGGCCCCTGCCTACCGTCGCGCATCGCGGTAGGCCTCGATGGCTTGAGTAGCGGCAGTAGAGTAACCAGGAAAGTAATCTGCACAAAGAAGAAAGCAGTGGCACAAAGTCAAAAGATGAACCAGATAGTAGGAGGCAGGCAAAGAAACAACGAAGAAGGCGGCTGACCGTCGATTAAGTCTTCTACCCGGCTGTAGCCTTGACTCAGTGCCTGCCTGGCCTCGGCCCAGTTCACCGCCTCGGTCTCGTATTCGGCTTTGAGGGCGGCCTCGCTGTCCTGCGCCGCCTTCAGGGCCGCCTTGTGGTCGGCCAGCTTCATGGCTAGGCGGTCACGCTCTTGAGCCAGGGCGGCGCACTCGACCTCCTTGGCGCGAAGGGCGGTCTGGGCTCCGCTCAGCTGGCTCCTCAAGTCAGCATTGGCCCCTGCAGATATGAAGAAAGAAGTCGTCAGGAAAAGATCCGACCCGACTACTCAGCAGTCGGCCTGAATCTCGGGGACTACACCCAGTGGGTGTGCTGATGCGCCCCCACTTGAGACAAAGGATGAAGCACTTACTCCGGCTCTCGGTCAGATCGGTGGTTTTCTGATTCAACTCCTGGGCCTGGGAGTTGAAGGCAGCCGCGCGAAGGTTATGATACTCCGGTAGACAAGATAAGTGATACAAGTAAGAACAAGACGGCAATTAGAGTCTACCAAGAAGTTCCAAACCGCCTGCTCAGCAGCCGGCTCGGAACTCGGGGACTACACCCAGTGGGTGCGCTGACGCGCCCCACGGAAGAAATCAGGAGAAATCAACGAAAAACGGAAGGACTCACCCGGATCACTGTTCGCGTCGTGAGAAATTCTTGGGTGTATTGCTTCAGCACGGTATCTTGGGCCTGAAGCCGGTTCCGGACGTCCTGCGCCACCACGTTCAGCACGGCTGTCCCAATGCCCGGCGTCCACCCGGACGAGCTATCGCTAGCCGCTTCCAGGTCCTGGGCCGACGGGCCGGCGCCAGCGGTGTTGTGCGGATCTGGCGCTGAAGTCGCCTTCTCCGCGCGCCGACGGGACAGCGACAGGACCACAAGGTCCGCCCCGACAGTCGGCTCACCTCCGGTCGGCTGCGTGGGCGGCGCGTCGGGCCGGCTACCTTGGCCCTTTCCAGCCAGCGGCGTCGGTTCCGCCAACTTCCCCTTCGCCGGCTGGCCGCGGCCGGTCTCCTCCGTCGGGGGCACTGGAATGTCGGGTGCCGCGGCGCGAAGGGGATGACGAGCAGCGGAGGCTGGTTCCGCTGGGCCTCCGCCTCCTCCGTACCTGCGGCCTCCACCTGGGCCTTGGCAGCCGCGTCGGCCCGTGCCTTCGCCGACTTCTCCCTCGCCTCCCGAGCCGCCTTCGCTCCTCCGCCTCCCGTTACTCCTGCGCTTCCCACGCGTTTCGCTCCGTCGCCTCTAGGAGATCGGCATGGGGATCCACACGGCGGGAGCTTGAGGACCCTCCCGCGGGTCCGACTACGGAGGCGGCAGGGGCCCGTTCAAGAGAAAGTGGGGCCATGTTTGATAAGTCAAGAAGAAGGCTTAGAAAGATATCAACTGAACAAGAAAAGAAAGGCGTAAGAAAAATAACACTTAAGCTGAAACCGACCGCTGCTGCTTCACCACCTTGCGGAAGCGGGCCGCCTTCACGGCCGCCTCATCCCGCTTGGTCGCCGCCGCGGTACTCTTGGGCTTCTTTGACCGATTGCCGAAGTGGGTCGACGCGGCCCGGCGTTTCTGCATGCCGCCATGGGGAGACGGTGCAACGGATGGGCCCGCGCTTTGATGATCGGGCGCCGGCTGAGGCACGGAACAACTTCAGCCTCGGCATCATCCGGCCAATCCTCGAAGGCGGCCCCGAGCCCAGAGCCGCCTGCCTCGCCGCCCTCCCCTGCGACGTCTTCTTCCATGGCAGCTGCCCCCAGGTCCGGGTTGTCAACGTCGTCCATCGTGCGGTCGAGGAGGAACTGGCGTTCCACCCCCGCAGCCTCGGTTGCCAATGGAAGCATAGGATTCTGCCAAAAACAGGCCGACTGGTCAGGAGTCGGCCATCATGAACCCGGCTACAAGGAAAGAATAAAAGAAGAGAAACATACTACCGGCGGAGGATTGGCGCGAGAGTATGGCACTCCTTAGTGAGCTTGCAGTTGGAAATATAGTTCACCATGTAAGACACCTCGCGTGAGGCATCTCCTTGGTGCTTAGCCAGCACGGGTCGAAGCGGCCGCTCATCTGGCAGATCATATGAGGTCGGCCCTGGAGCGGGAGCACCCGGCACTCCACGAAGATGGCCACCAGGTCAGACCCAAGCAGACCCTCCGACTGGATCATCACCCGGAGCCGTGCAACGGAGGCGGCCCCACCCTGAGACAGCGACCTGGCCCGGAAGGACCATGAGGGCTGCCTCCCAGCCGGCGGGCCGGCTACGTAGGCCGGCAGATTGATGAAGTCGCCTTAAGGAGCGATGTTCTTCACGTAGAAGTAGGATTTCTGCTAGAGCTTCACCGACTGGATCAGCGGGATGGACGGAAACGAGTTGTTGTCGCTCGTCCTCCGCATGGCGATGAAGGCACCGCATGGGGCGGGCATTGGAAGAATTCTCCCCATAGTTCGAGGGTGGGGAGGACACCAAGAAAAGCCTCGCACAGGGCGACGAAGGCCGACAGCAGCATCACCGCGTTTGGAGTAAGGTGATGCGGCTGGAGATGATAAAATTCGAGGAAGGAGCGCAGGAACCCGCTCGCCGGCAGGCCGAAGCCGCGCAGGCAGTGTGAGCGGAAGATTACCCGCTCGTCCTCCTCCGACGCCGGCAAGATCTCCCTCTCTGGCGCAAGGCGGACCCGCACGAAATCCGTGCCCAGCAGCCGCCACGTCCGACGGAGGAAGTCGACGTGGTCGTCGTGGACGTTGGAGCCGTCCCAGGAGCTCAACAATGCCATGGGGACGGCGCGACAATGAGAAAGGTGCGGCAAAAGAAAGGCGCGCGACCCAACTACGACGAAGCGACGGCAAGCCAAGAAGATTGGCGGGAAGGCCGAGCGGCGGCGGGTAGCTGTGGCGGGGGAGAGGACGAAGAAGAAGGAGGGGGCAGAGCGAGGGAGAGCGCGCGAGCGTCTGGCGCTCTCCTCCTCTCCCCCTACTTATAGCCTCGTGCGACGAAGCCGAGGAGGCAGGGCGTGGGGGGACGTGGGATTAACTGCACCCACTCCCCATGCCCTGCAATTATTGCGCCTTCACAGTGTGAGGAAACCGCCGCTCGGGGGGCGCGGTCCAACCGGGCCGCAGAAGATCCGCGCGTGGGCCGAGGCCCTGTAGTGGCGGGCCCCGGACTGCGGCGGCGTCCCATCGCGCGCATGGGCTGGCAGGCCCCTCCGGCCGTAGGGTGCCACATGGCGCGCAGACGACGAACGGTCAGCTCGCACCCTGACTCGGAGTAAATGACCACGGGTAGCCTAGCTGGCTTCCCCTGGTTCTTCATAAAAATTATAGGCCGATTGAGCCTCTAAGTGTCCAAGACGTGGGGCCACCTTCCCCCAGCTGGCTACCTCTCAGGCCGGTTGCGCAAAGGCGGCCCAGCCCTGAAATCCTTGAGAAACAAGACCACGAGGAGGCCGACTCCAACAAGCCGGCCATGAGAAGGCCGACTTCCAGGAGCAGGCCCCTCAACAGGCGGCCAAGATCGTGCCCTCAGAGTCTGCACCCACATAACGGCGACAAGACGGGGCGTGGCTACAGTGAAGCCTGCCACCCCTGAATCCCGGGGCACGCATGGCCACAGTGCATCGTATGGGGCGGCCATCACCCGTCCGGCGTGGCACTGTTTCCACGTTGATCATGACGTCACCCACGACGGGCGGTCAGTATGACCCGTGGGTGGCGGGCCCCCTCAGTCAGGGAGACCCCAAAGGCGGACATGCTTCCCGCAGTCGGCCTGGGGTATGGCCGGCTCCCAATAGCCGACCAACTCTCTCCCTCGAAGGAGGTGCCTCTTTAAGGAGATAAGACAAGGTAAGGCTACAGTGATGAGCCGCCTCACGGCAGCACTGTAGCCATGCTTACCACGACAAAGCCCTCGTCACCAGAGGCAAGGAAACAGTAACCAGCCTCCGAAAAAACTCCCAAGCGGTGGGGCCGGCCTGTCGACCAGAGGGCCGGCAGCCGGTGGGGCCTACCAGGCGGCGGGCCCATCGGTTGGTGGAGAAGCCCTCCAACGTAGACACAGACGGCTGGGGCCCGCGCCCAGCCGGATTACCATTGTACCCCTGGGGGTAGGCCTATATAAACCCCCAAGGGCACCCATGCAAGGGGAATCTCTCTGTGGATAGTTTTTAGACACCGCAACGAGAGGAGGAGCAAGCAAGCCTTGCCCCTCTTCATCCTTTCACCAAACAGCTCAAGGAGCCTCTTGTAGCTACTTGCCAATCTAGTGACCATGTGGAGACACCGCAGAGCAGCAGTAGGGGTGTTATCTCCACGGAGAGCCCTGAAGCTGGGTAAGATCCGACGGCGTGCATGTCTTCGCCTTATCCCGTTTCCAGGCACCGGCGATGTTTTATTGGCTCCCACAATGATAAGCCACCCATTGGCATATGTCGCACCAACCACCCGACAGAGTCCACTCCTCTTGAGAATAACCCGCCTAACATGGAAGATACGGACAACCTTAGTTGATACATGAGCTATTCGAGCATAGAAAATAGAATTTCATTTGAAGGTTTAGAGTTTGGCACATACAAATTTACTTGGAACGGCAGGTAGATACCGTATATAGGAAGGTATAGTGGACCCATGTGGAATAACTTTCGGGTTTAATGGATTGGATGCACAAGTATTCCCGCTTAGTACAAGTGAAGGCTAGCAAAAGACTGGGAAGCGACCAACTAGAGAGCGACAACAGTCATGAACATGCATTAAAATTAATAAACATTAAGTGCAAGCATGAGTAGGATATAATCCACCATGAACATAAATATCGTGAAGGCTATGTTGATTTGTTTCAACTACATGTGTGAACATGTGCCAAGTCAAGTCACTTAAATCATTCAAAGGAGGATACCACCCTATCATACCACATCACAACCATTTTAATAGCATGTTGGCACGCAAGGTAAACCATCATAAACTCCTAGCTAATTAAGCATGGCATAAGCAACTATAATCTCTAATTGTCATTGCAAACATGTTTGTTCATAATAGGTTGAATCAGGAACGATGATCTAATCATATTTACAAAAACAAGAGAGGTCGAGTTCATACCAGCTTTTCTCATCTCAGTCAGTCCATCATATATCGTCATAATTGCCTTTCACTTGCACAACCGAACGATGTGAATAATATTAAGAGTGCATGTGCATTGGACTAAGCTAGAATTTGCGAGCATTCAATAAATAGGAGAAGACAAGGAAATATGGGCTCTTGGTTAAATCAACAATAATGCATATAAGAGCGACTTCAACAATTTAATCATGGTCTTCTCCTATCGACCCCCAATGAAAAGAAAAGAAATAAAACTATTTACACGGGAAAGCTCCCAACATGCAAAAGAAGAACGGGAAATCTTTTTGGGTTTTCTTTTAATTATTACTACTATAGCAAGAAAATAAACTAACTAAAAGCTATTACTAATTTTTTGGTATTTCTTAAGGTTTAACAAACACACAAGAAGAAAGCAAGAAAAAGAAAATAAACTAGCATGGATATTACAGTGAAAGAGTATGAGCACTGACAACTAGCAATGAGTGTGTGAACATAAATGTAATGTCGGTGAGAAATACGTACTCCCCCAAGCTTAGGCTTTTGGCCTAAGTTGGTTTATTACCACGGATGGCCTGGCGGATATCCATAGTTGTAGTCGAGGTCGTAATGAGATGAAGAAGCCCCTGACTGCCACTGGTTGGCAATCATCTCCGGATCCCACTGGTAGTCAGACTGTTGTGGAGGATCAAATTGTGGCTCCGGCTCTGACTCTGTAGCTGTTCTAGGGTTTCGGTAGGCGTAGATGGCTGCCAACGGAACTAGATACGGGCCTGCAGATAAATCAAACAAGGAAGGAGCAGGCAAGGTAATAGTCTCAGGGTGATGTTTATCAAAAACAATTTATATTTAAGCGCCCCTTCCTTATTGTAACAATAAAATCATGCGCTACCATACTCTTATAATCTAGATAAACAGTGGGAAGGAATTTTTCTTCTTTTTCATAGTGCCTAATAGGTATGTTATAGTGTGCAGCAAGGCGTGAAGCGTAAATACCTCCAAAGATGGGGCCCTTTGTATGGTTCAAACTTAATCGTTTAGCAATAATACCGCCGATACAAATAGAGTTTATCATAGAATAAACCATGGAACAAAATGATGATATCAGGAACACTAAGGTTTCCATAGTTTCTGCGACCAATTAAGCATCGTCTAGCAAATATTGCAAAGTAGTGTAAAATAGGAAAATGTATGCTAGTGATTCTTGAATCGGAAACCTTCCTAGTTTCCCCTACAGTAATAGTGTCAATAAATCCGTCCACATCTTTACGATGTAGTTCCTCTAAACTACCCTCGAAAGGTATTTTGCAAACTACCCTCTAGTGACATCTTCTTAACCACATCATATAAATGAAAATCTACTGAAGGAGGTGATTTCTTAGGATAATAGTAGAAGTTTTGCACAAAAGTATTGGTGAGTAAGAGATACTTTTCGCGTTGGTCGCAGAGGAAGTCGGTGAGGCCTGCATTCTCACCCAATTCATAGAAATCATCATAAATCCTGGCTTCTCTCAATAAATCATCGGAAGGCCATTCACACGGCCAAACCTCCGTGGTGCGAGCCAGGTTATATTTGGGCCTCTGTGCTTCTTCATTTTTCTTTTCCTTCGAGCTTTGGCTCGATGAGCCCCACAAAAATCTCTTCATTATTTTCTGAAAATTTCTGAAATTTCTAGTAACTTCAAATAAAAGTGAACCAAACTCAACAATATTGATAGCAACTACTCCTACAATTTCCTAGGGCCTATATCATGCATTAGAACTACTTGGAACCATATAAATTTGAAATGCAAGCTCAAGAACATGGTCACCTAGGCAGCACAAATTTCCAATGAATAAAGCACTTGAACAAAAACTAATTGGACCAATGGAGGAGTCACATACCAAGGATAAATCCCCCCAAGCAGTTTTGTGAGGGGTGCTTTGTGCAAGGAGATCGAAAATCGTAGCAAAATGAGCTAGAACTCGTGCTTGAGCTGGATAGTGATTTCTTAGGGAGGGAGAAGAAGTGTGTGGGTGCAGGAATAAGTGGAGGGGAGCCACGGTGGGCCGACGAGGCAGGGGGCGCGCCCTCCACCCTCGGTGCCAGATATTCTCAAATATTCTAGAAAAAATCATATTTCATTTTCGGGGCATTTGGAGAACTTTTATTTTTGGGGTATTTTTATATTGCACAGATAAATCAGAAAACAAATAGAAAAAATACTATTTTACTTTATTTCAACTAAATAATAGAAAGTAGAGAGAGGGTACAGAAGGTTGTGCCTTCTAGTTTCATCCATCTCATGCTCATCAAAAGGAATCCACTAACAAGGTTGATCAAGTCTTGTTAACAAACTCATTCCGAATAACATGGAACCGGAGAAATTTCAAATAACACTATATTACCTCAACGGGGATATGCACATCCCCAATAATAAGAATATCATATTTCTTCTTGACAGTAAGAAGAGGAAATTCAAAATCTCCAAAAATAATCAATGGAATTTTTCCAATAGAATTGATACTGTGGACTTGAGGTTGTTTCCTCAGAAAGTGTACCGTATGCTCGTTACCATTAACATGAAAAGTGACATTGCCTTTGTTGTAATCAATAACAATCCCTGCAGTATTCAAAAAGGGTCTTCCAAGAATAATGTACATACTATCGTCCTCAGGGATATCAAGAATAACAAAGTCCGTTAAAATAGTAACATTTGCAACCACAACAGGCACATCCTCACAAATAACGATAGGTATAGCAGTTGATTTATCAGCCATTTGCAAAGATATTTAAGTAGGTGTCAACTTATTCAAATCAAGTCTATGATATAAAGAGAGAGGCATAACACTAACACTGGCTCGAAGATCACATAAAGCGGTTTTAACATAATTTCTTTTACAGGAGCATGGTATAGTGGATACTCCTGGATCTCCATGTTTCTTAGGTATTCCACCCTTAAAAGTATAATTAGCATGCATGGTGGCAATTTCAGCTTCCGGTATCTTTCTCTTATTAGTAACAATTTCTTTCATATACTTAGCATAAGGATTCATTTTGAGCATATGAGTTGAACTCATGCGCAAAAAGATAGGTCTAATCATTTTAGCAAAGCGCTCAAAATCCTCATCATCCTTTTTCTTGCATGGTTTGGGAGGAAAAGGCATGGGTTTCTGAACCCATGGTTCTCTTTCTTTACCATGTTTCCTAGCAACAAAGTCTCTCTTATCATAACGTTCATTCTTTGATTGTGGGTTATCAAGATCAACAGCAGGTTCAATTTCTACATCATTATCATTACTAGGTTGAGCATCATCATTTACATCATCATTAACATTATTACTAGGTTCATTTTCATTACCAGATTGTGTTTCAGCATCAGAAATAGCATTTGGATTCTTAGGTGGTTCAGCAATAGGTTCACTAGAAGCATGCAAAGTCCTATCAATTTTCTTTTTCTTCTTTTTAGAAGGACTAGGTGCATCTATATTATTTCTCCGAGAATCTTGCTCAATTCTCTTAGGATGACCTTCAGGATACAAAGGTTCCTGAGTTATTCTACCAGTTCTAGTAGCCAATCTAACAGCATAGTCATTTTTCTTACTATTCAATTCATTGAGCAAATCATTTTGAGCTTTAAGTACTTGTTCTACTTGAGTGGTAACCATAGAAGCATGTTTGCTAACGAGTTTTAGTTCACCTTTAACATTAGCCATGTAATTACTCAAGTGTTCAAGCATATTGGAATTGTGTTTTAATTTTCTACCAAAATAAGCATTGAAGTTTTCTTGTTTAACAATAAAATTGTCAAACTCATCTAAGCACTGTCTAGCAGACTTATAGTGAGGAATATCACCTTCATCAAATCTATAGAGAGAATTTACCTTTACTACCTATGTCGGGTTATCAAGACCTTGTTTTTCTTGAATAGGAGATGAATTAAAATCATGTAGTTCTTCAACATGCGGTAAATTAAGACCATGTATTTCTTCAATAGGAGGTAAATTCTTAACATCTTCAGCTTTAATACCCTTCTCTTTCATATATTTCTTTGCCTCCTGCATATCTTCAGGACTGAGAAATAGAACACCCTTTTTCTTCGGGGTTGGTTTAGGAATAGGCTCAGGAGTTGGCTCAGAAAGTGTCCAATTATTTTCATTTGTCAACATATTATTCAATAGAATTTCAGCTTCATTCGGTGTTCTTTCCCTCCCCTCGTAGTTGAGGGATAAATTTTTGTTTTCGCGTCTTTCAAGTTCTTCATAGTGACCAGCAGATATAAATCCCAAGTGACTTAAAGAATAGAGCTATGCTCCCCGGCAACAGCGCCAGAAAATAGTCTTGATAACCCACAAGTATAGGGGATTGCAACAGTTTTCGAGGGTAGAGTATTCAACCCAAATTTATTGATTCGACACAAGGGGAGCCAAAGAATATTCTCAAGTATTAGCAGTTGAGTTGTCAATTCAACCACACCTGGATAACTTAGTATCTGCAGCAAAGTGTTTAGTAGCAAAGTAATATGGAAGTAACGGTAACGGAAGCAAAAGTAATATTTTTGGGTTTTGTAGTGATTGTGATAGTAGCAACGGTAAAGTAAATAAGTGAGTTACAATATGTGAAAAGCTCGTAGGCATTGGATCGATGATGGAGAATTATGCCGGATGCGGTTCATCATGTAACAGTCATAACATAGGGTGACACAGAACTAGCTCCAATTCATCAATGTAATGCAGGCATGTATTCCGAATATAGTCATATGTGCTTATGGAAAAGAACTTCCATGACATTTTTGTCCTACCCTCCCGTGGCAGCGGGGTCCTAATGGAAACTAAGGGATGTTAAGGCCTCCTTTTAATAGAGTACGGGACCAAAGTATTAACACATAGTGAATACATGAACTCCTCAAACTACAATCATCACCGGGAGTGGTTCCGATTGTTGTCACTTCGGGGTTGCCGGATCATAACACATAATAGGTGACTATAGACTTGCAAGATAGGATCAAGAACTTGCATATATTCATGAAAAGATAATAGGTTCAGATCTGAAATCATGGCACTCGGGTCCTAGTGACAAGCATTAAGCATAGCAATGTCATAGCAACATCAATCTCAGAACATAGTGGATACTAGGGATCAAACCCTAACAAAACTAACCCGATTACATGATAGATCTCATCCAACCCATCACCGTCTAGCAAGCCTACGATGGAATTACTCATGCATGGCGGTGAGCATCATGAAATTGGTGATGGGAGATGGTTGACGATGACGATGACGATGGCGACGGATTCCCCTCTCCGGAGCCCCAAACGGACTCCGGATTAGCCCTCCCGGGAGGTTTTAGGGCTTGGCGGAGGCTCCGTATCGTAAAACACGATGAATCCCTCTCTCTGATTTTTTTTCTCCCCGAACACGAATATATGGAGTTGGAGTTGAGGTCGGTGGAGCGTCAAGGGGGCCACGAGGTAGGGTGCGCGCCCAGGGGGCAGACACGCCCTCCACCCTCGTGGACAGGTGGTGGCCCCCCTGACGTGAATTCTTCTTCCAGTATTTTTTATATTTTCCAAAAATAAGTTCCGTGGAGTTTCAGGTCATTCCGAGAACGTTTGTTTCTGCACATAAATAACACCATGGAAAGTGTGTTGAAAACAGTGTCAGTCTGGGTTAATTCCATTCAAATCATGCAAGTTAGAGTCCAAAACAAGGGCAAAAGTGTTTCGAAAGTAGATACGACAGAGACGTATCAGCACACTCCCGCTCAATGTGTATGCACGAAGGGATTTGACATTGGCAGGCGGTTTCTTAGTTGCCCCTTAGAGGTTAGTGCTAATTAAGTTCATCATTTTACTTCAGTTAATGCCACCGCTCATCCAGAATACTATTTAACATTGGCAGGGATATCAGGATTGTGCCTTTGTTAAATAGCTGGATGAAGAATGGCATGGCAGGGCTCGGAGGGGTATCACCAAGCTCGCGAAAGATAACGTAAATCTAAAGAAAAAACTCGCTGATCTAGAATGTACAATCAGCACGATGAAGTAAGAAAGAATCAATCATGGGCAACAGATGAAAGAAAGAGACAAGAAGGAACTAGTATGTGTAGTTGTGGTTGTCGCATTAGCCAAGTTCTATGCGATGTTTGCAATGATGATTAGGGGTTTTGTTTGAAAGTATTGCGAAAGCACATCTAGATGTGCTCTTAGTAATGCACATCTAGGTCCTATGCCATTGATGTTACGCGAAGATTCATGCAGATATTTTTCTTTGTCTTTTTTCTTTTCCTTTCTAGTTTGATTATTACTGGCTTTATCAATAAGAAGTGCTCAATGTATTGCTTGTCAACTATCCTACTCCGTTTGTACCGGTACCGGTGCATAATCCCAAAACTTGTTCCTTGTTTTTGTCTTGAAAAAGGAAACCAGCCAAATAGCCAAATAGGAGTCATGCGCCACCCTGGGATTTTGGAGCGACTCGGTACGAATAATTGCGGTTGCTTATATCAGCGGTTAGATAATACGTCAAACCCCGCTTCAGTCCCCACTTCAATTGGCAGTTCCTGTTCTCTGCTTACCCCGCTTAAGTGTCCACCATGTTCATCGTCCCCAGTAGGCCGCGCTACACACTGGCACACACTCTGTAGCCATGTCGAGCGACAGCGAGGATGACAATTCGGACGACAGTCTGGCGCCCGATGATAGGTCAGCATCGGAATCATCCCGCTCGTCTTCCATGAGTCCGGCATCGAGCCCAGGCCTCGATTATATCCGGTTCATGGAAGGGACGCCGCCTCCGGAGCCGTCAGACGATAACCAAACGGACGAGGAGCCATCGGAGGATGAAGAAGAGGACGGCGATGGTGATCAGGAGGAATGGTCGAACGAGGAGGAAGATGACGACGACAGCAACGATGATGACGACGGCGGCGGCGATGAAAAGCCAATGGTCAGCGGCAAGAAGCATCCTCGCCAAGACGATGTCGTGGGGCCATCCAACAACAACAACCAGAAGAAGGACTAAATTAAGCAGACTGTATATATATATATATATATATATATATATATATATATATATATATATATATGTTTATCCTGTCAATCTCATCGCAGATGGTTAGTCATATGTATTCGACGGACATCTTCTACATTATCGCCCACGGGTTGGTTTGTTGAATTGTGTGCCCTGACGAGCACACAATTCACAAAAAAAAGACCGTAATGGCTGTCTATAATCGCACACAATTCTAATTACCAACCTGTTTGTCGGGTATCACACACATCTTGTTACGCCAAATTGTTTGTGTTCACCTCAATCATCACAAATGGTTCATCGGAGTGAACTGTATGCTATATATCGCACACACCTTGATCTGGCTGCCCATTTCTGTTGTTCTGTCTCATCGCAAACAGTTCATACAGATCAACCGTATGCCCCTCATCGCACACACACCTAAAATTAGAACCATGTTTGATGTATCATCCATCGCAAAGCTTTTGCACCTTTTTTGACGGGTTTTTTGCATCACCATTTGTGATTAATGCATCGCACACAGTTTTGTCAAAGATTCTTTGATCGTAGTGTCGCATTAGCAGCATCCTGCAATAGTGTCATGTATTGCGTGAAACTTGAAATAGATTGAGAACATTAGAAGTATGAAACAATTGCTTGTCTTGTCATCGGGGTTGTGCATCATTTAAATATTTTGTGTGATGAAGATGGAGTAAAGCCAAACTATATGATTTTGTAGGGGTAAGCTTTCTTTCGCCATGTTATTTTGAGAAGACATTATTATCTTGCTAGTATGCTTGAAGTATTATTATTTTTATGTCAATATTAAACTTATGTTTTGAATCATACAGATCTGAACATTCATGCCACAATAAACAAAATTACATGGATAAATATGCTAGGTAGCATTCCACATCAAAAATTATATTTTTATCATTTACCTACTCGAGGACGAGCAGGAATTAAGCTTGGGGATGCTTGATACATCTCCAACGCATCTATAATTTTTGATTGTTCCATGCTAGTATATTATCTGTTTTGGATGTTTTATATGCATTAGTATGCTATTTCATATTATTTTTTGGACTAACCTATTAACCTAGAGCCCAGTGCCAGTTCCTGTTTTTCCCTGTTTTTGAGTTTCGTAGAAAAGGAATATCAAACGGAATAAAACTTTCGCGGTGATTTTTCTTGGACTGGAAGACATCCAGAGGACTTGGAGTGCACGTCACGAGAGCCACAAGGAGAACACAAGGTTGGAGGGCGTGCCCCACCTTTGTGGGCCCCTCGTGACTCCACCGACCTATTTCTTCTGCCTATATATTCTCAAATATCCCCAAACCTATCAGGGGAGCCACGAAAACAGTTTTCCACTGCCGCAATCTTCTGTACCCTTGAGATCCCATCTAGGGGCCTTTTTCCGGTTCCTGTCGGAGGGGGATTCAATCATATAGGGCTTCTACCACTACTAGGGAAAACACTAGTAGTAGCGCGGGTTTTGAGGCTATCAGCAGCGCGGGTAGTCGTGCTACTACTACGGCGCTACAGCTAACTGTTAGTAGTAGGGCGGTCTGTACCCGCGCTACTACTATTGACTATATTAGCAGCGCTTTTTCGGAACGTGCTACTATTAATTAGCTATAGCGCTTTCCTTGCCCCACGCTACTGCTATATCTTTCATCATTTTCCCCCGTTTTAGTTTCAATAAACTACAATTTCCAGATACTAGGTACTAGTAGATATTAATTTCATAAAACATTATAGGTACTAGGTAGTACTAGATAACAATTTCATATATAGTCAACATGCATCCTCAAGCAGTACTAGGTAGTCTTACAACCACACATATATAGCAGTTCTACTAGGTATATATAGTCATACAGCCACACACACATATATGTAGTTCTAGATGATATCGACGACGATCATCATCCTCAAGCCTGGCCAGTGGGTGTTCCTGATAGTAATTAGGATGGCCTGTCCAACACGAAGATTCTTGCCAACGAGGAATCTCTTCCAGCCAACCAAGTTTAAGTGTGTGCGACCGTCCGTGTCCATTCGGTAAGTACAGGTGGTGACGGAGCCCCTTGCTTGTAAGGCATAGTCCAGCTAAGCCTTCTTCATCAGGCTCGATACCACAACTCATAGATAGGCTCTTTGGCAATTTCTAAATAACAAAAACATATCAATTAATAAATAGCCTCGCACATACTCTTGCAAATATATTTCTATTAAGTATAGATTTCTACACTATCAAAAGACACAGTACTACACATTTGTACTAAGCATGAATTCTACTAATAAATATATATGGATTATCTACACTCTTAATAGTTCCTTGGATTCTACACTAATAAGCATGTCATCAGACTCTACACCAAAGCATATCATCGACTAGATTCCACACAGCATATCATTGGACTCTACACTAAGCATATCATCGGATAATTTGTATTTGTAAGTATAACATACCATATCATGCCGTTCGACCATGGTATTTTTCAGGCGGGTCACGAATGGCACCCCGACAAAGTTATCACATGGCGGAATTATGTCCCATAGGTTGCACACCTCCTCCTCACTCAGCTTCATTCTTTGAGCTACGATGGCTTCATGAAGTGGGTCCTCATCATCTTCATCGACTGGGTCCTCATCATCATCATCTTTGTCATCTTCATCAACTTCCACTAGGTTGGTATAAATGACAGCCAGCTTGGGTCTTTTTGATCTGAAGGAGAAGCTGATCAACTCACCACTAGTAAGACGAGTGCGGGCGAGGAAACGGGCCCATCCATCTCCAATCTGCAACATATTGCGTCCTTTCTCGACCTCCATAGTGTACGGCCCCCAGGAGCCTCAAATGTCATAGTGTCTCCTGTCAGCTTGTTGAATTTCAACCTCACATTTCATGGGACGATCTGTGTAAAAAAGCAAAATGACACAATGCAGTAATGCCAACACTAAAAATAAAATATTTGTTACATTTCATATAATTTCTTACCGCTGGAAGTAGATGTTGAATAGCTTGCCAGTTGCAATGCTGCTGGCGCACCTTGACTTGCACAGTCGACGTGGTGGTGGTGGTGGCACCATTTTCCTGAAGCAATATGTGCAAAGGATTAACGATCCACTTCACAGGAAAGAAAAATAGTAGCATGTGATATTTTTGGTTCTTCTTCAGTTATATTTTCATAGCTTACTAACACCTTCTAGAATAGAACCAACAGCTAGCAGGCAAATGCCAAATCTTGTGTACATATCACCAATATCTCTAGATGAAGAGATTCTTCCATGAGAAGCAATTTGATGGACAATTATAATCCTAAGATCTAGTAACATATAAGATGACAAGGTACCACCTACCAAAGCATTTCAGTGGCACCTATTGCTGAAAAAACTTTTCACAAATATCTACCAAATCAGGGTACCACCTACCAAGACATTTCATCTAATTTGGCCCCTATTGTCTAAGATAACTGACTAAAAAACAAGTGGAAAATTTAACTAAATTGGCACCTACATTTTGCCAAAAAATAACTTATTATAGAAAAACAAAAGCATCTAGCTACCCATGTACAGAAAAAATAACAATAAAATGGTCCATTTCTTTCCAAGCATCTAGCTAGGTCGTGCCAAATCTTCAGAGCTATCAACTAGCATACTAAATCAACTAAATCAAAATGTTCTATAAATCAACTAGCCTACTAAATCAACTAAATCAAAATGTTCTAAACCAACTAGCCTACTAAATCAACTAAATCATCTCAACTAAATCAAAAATGTTGCATAGGAACTAGCCTACTAAATCGGAATGTAGTAGGGAGGAGGGGTTGTGGATGGAGGAGGGAGGAGGGAGGAGGGAGAAAGAGGGGCGACTCGAGGAGGGAGGAGAGAGTAGGACGGAGGAGGAAGGCGGACCAAGGAGGGGCCGGCCGGCGGCGAACGGAGGAGTGGAGGGAGGACGGAGGAGGAGGGCGGTATCGAGTCCAGCAAGGAGGAGTAGGTGACGGCGGCGCAGAAGGAGGAGGGGTAGGCTACGACAGCCAGCGGGGGAGGACCGACACGGGGGGCTTGATGGGGGATATCGAGTGAGTGTGGGTGTGAGTGGATCGGAGAGAGGAGAGTGAGGGGTGGGAGATAGAATGGCTTAGCAGTTGCACGCTATAGGGAAAGGCGCTACTGCTAAACAACCCAGCAATAGTGCCTTTCACTCAGAACGCCTACTCCTATGTGTCAGCATGTAAAAATAAACATCAAAAATACATTGGTCATCAATGATCTTTTTGTGTACAATCTGATTTGTCAACATTAGTCCTCACCGGTTTAGGAACCGATGAAGACTCATATTGCAGCCACAAATTCTACACATAGAGTTCAATGAAGACCAAGTGGTTGTGATAGTTTGAGAAGTAACATATTTAAGGTGGTAGAAACCCTCTTCGCCAGCGAGGTGGGACTAATTTTTTGTAGTAAACTTAGCAGTAGCGGGTATTACGGGAATGCGCTACTGCTATCATTTGTAGCAGTAGCGCTCTTCGTATTAATGCATTGCTGCTAGAACTATCTTCGTGGCCAGGTCGTGGCAATTATAGCAGTAGCGCCGCTTAAAGGAGGCGCGCTACTGCTATATAGCAGGAAAGCCTTATTTTAAAACGCGCTGCTGGTAAGATTCTGTGTATAGGCTTTTCCCTAGTAGTGTACATCAACACCATTACCCTTCAGATGAAGTGTGAGTAGTTTACCTCAGACCTACGGGTCAATAGCTAGTAGCTAAATGGCTTTTTCTCTCTTTTTGATTCTCAATACCATGTTCTCCTCGATGTTCTTGGAGATCTATTCGATATAATACTTTGCGGTGTGTTTCCGAGATCTGGTGAATTGTGGATTTATGATCAGCTTATCTGTGAATATTATTTGAATCTCCTCTGAATTCTTATATGCATGATTTGATATCTTTGGAAGTCTCTTTGAACTATCAATTTGGTTTGGCCAACTAGATTGGTTTTTCTTGCAATGGGAGAAGTGCTTACCTTTGAGTTCAATCTTGCGGTGTCCTTTCCCAGTGACAGTAGGGGCAGCAAGGGACGTATTTTATTGTGGCCATCGAGGATAAAAAGATGGATTTTATATCATATTGCTTGAGTTTATTCCTCTACATCATGTCATCTTACTTAATGCGTTACTCTGTTCTTTATGAACTTAATACTCTAGATACAGGCAGGAGTCGGTCGGTGTGTGGAGTAATAGTAGTAGATGCATGCAGGAGTCGGTCTACTTGATACGGATGTGATGCCTAAATTTATGATCATTGCCTTAGAAATCGTCATAACTTTGCGATTTTCTATCAATTGCTCGGCAGTAATTTGTTCACCCACCATAATATTTTCTATCTTGAGAGAAGCCTCTAGTGAAACCTATGGCCCCAGGGTCTATATTCCATCATTCAATCTTCTACTTTCCATCATATAAGTTTCCGATCTACTACTTTCATTCAATCTTCTAATTTCCTATTTTACTTTACAATGTTTTACTTTCCGTTCCATAACCCAAAAATACAAAAAATATTACTTTACCATTTATCCATCTCTATCAGACCTCACTTTGCAAATAACTGTGAAGGGATTGATAACCCCTTTATCGCGTTGGGTGCAAGTTGGTGTTTGTTTGTGCAGGTATTCGGTGACTTGTTCGTTGTCTCCTACTGGATTGATACCTTGCTTCTCAAAATTAAGGGAAATACTTATTCTACTTTTCTGCATCACCCTCTTCAAGGAAAAAACCAACACAAGCTCAAGAAGTAGCAGAGAACCACGCAACACCACTTAAACAACTCCTGCACACAAAGAACAAATACTTGCAACCCTACATGTTAAAGGGGTTGTCAATCCATTTTGGGTAACGGTGCCAGAAATTGTCGAGTGACGGGATAAAATTGTAGTTGATTGAAAGATGCAAATAAAAGCAAATAAAATTCAGTGAGGTATTTTGGGGTTTTTGGATTAATAGATCTGAAAATAAAAGTTGCAAATAAATAAAAGAGCGAATAGAAAAATAGATCTTGAAGGAAAATATATTGAAGAAGATACCCAGGGGCCGTTGGTTTCACTAGTGGCTTCTCTCGAGAAAATAGCAAACGGTGGATAAATAAATTATTGTTGGGTAATTGATAGAACTTCAAATAATCATGATGATATCCAGGAATTGATCATTATCTAGGCATCACGTCCAAGATTAGTAGACCGACTCATGCCTGCATCTACTACTATTACTCCACACATCGACCGCTATCTAGCATGCATCTAGTGTATTAAGTTCATGGAAAGATGAAGTAATGCAATAAGAATGATGACATGATGTAGACAAGATCTATTTATGTAGAAATAGACCCCATCTTGTTAACCTTCATAGCAACGATACATACGTGTCGGTTCCCCTTCTATCACTGGGATCAAGCACCGTAAGATCGAACCCATCACAAACCACATCTTCCCATTGCAAAATAAATAGATCAAGTTGGCCAAACAAACCCAAATAGCGGAGAAGAAATATGAGGCTATAAGCAATCATGCATATAAGAGATCAAAGAAGACTCAAATAACTTTCATGGATAAAAACATAGATCTGATCATAAACTCAAAGTTGATCGGATCCCAACAAACACACCGCAACAAGAGTTACATCAAATAGACCTCCAAGAGACCATTGTATTGAGAATCAAACGACAGAGAGGAAGCCATCTAGGTACTAACTACAGACCCGAAGGTCTACAATGAAAAACTCATGCATCATCGGAGAGGCACCAATGAGGATGATGAACCCCTCCATGATGGTGTCTAGATTGCATCTGGTGGTTCTGGAACTTGCGGCGGCTGGAATTGATTTTCATTGACTCCCCTAGGGTTTCTGGAATATTGGGGTATTTATAGAGCAAAGAGGCGGTGCGGGAGGTCTCTGAGATGGGCACAACCCACCAGGGCGCGCTTGGGGGCCCAGGCATGCCCTGGTGTCTTGTGCTCACATTGGCCCCCCACTCTAGTACTTCTCCATCCCACTAGATATCTTCTGGTCCAAAAAAGACACCGAAACTTTTCGCTGCATTTGGACTCCGTTTGATATTGATTTCCTGCAAGGTAATAAACAAGCAAAAAACAGCAACTAGCACTGGGCATTGTGTCAATAGGTTAGTCCCAAAAAATGATCTAAAGTTACTATAAAATGATTGTAAAACATCCAAGAATGATAATATAATAGCATGGTACAATAAAAATTATAGATACGTTGGAGACGTATCAGTATATACCAGTAGCTATGTGCCTGATCTCTCTCTCTCTCTCTCTCGTGTTCTTGATTTGGCATGATCTTGATGTACCCCGAGCTTTGTTACTATAATTGGATAATATGGTGTTTCTCCCCCTCTCTACCTTCTTGTGATGAACTAAGTCTTTTCCATTGAGGTTTCTTATGTTAGATTGAATCTTTGGATGTGAGAGCACTTGATGTATGTCTTGAAATGGGATATCCATGGTGACAATGGGATGTTCTATTGATCCACTTGATGTACATTTTGGTTATCAACTTGCAGATTCCCGTTGTGACATTGGGGTAATCCATGCATAGGGGTCGCAACGTGTTTTCATATTCCTCTCTCCAGTAGAAATCTCAGGATGCTCTTGAAGCTCTTTCTGTTGGATTGAATATTACGAATCTGAAATTGTGTGATGCATATTGTATGGTTGACCCACAGATACTTGGGGTAACATTGGAGTATCTAGGTGACATTAGGGTTGCTTGATGTGTGTAATGTGGTGTTATTTTACTACGAACTATAGGGTTGTTTTTGGCACTTATAGGAATAGCTCAATGGATTGATCGGAAGAATAACTTTGAGGTGGTTTCATACCCTACAAGCAAATTCATCTTATGTTCTCCATGATAGGAACTTTGGAGTGACTCTTTGTTGCACGTTGAGGGTCTGCCATATGATCTAATTATGTTATCATTGTTGAGAGAACTTGCACTAGTGAAAGTATGGATCCTAAGCCTTGTTTCTAAGCATTGCAATACTATTTGTGCCCACTTTTATAATTAGTTACCTTGTTGTTTTTATATTTTTAGATTACAAAAACCTATATCTACCATCCATATTATAGGTGTATCACCATCTCTTCACTGGACTAGTGCACCTATACAATTTACCATTGTATTGGGTGTTTGGGGACACAAGAGACTCTTTGTTATTTTGTCGCAAGGTTGTTTGAGAGATACCACCTTCATCCTACACCTCCCACGAATTGATAAACCTTAGGTCATCCACTTGAGGGAAAATTGCTACTGTCCTACAAAACTCTGCGCTTGGAGGACCAACACAAATCTACAAGAAGAAGGTTGTGTAGTAGACATCAAGCTCTTTTCTGGCACCGTTGCCAGGGAGGTGAGTGCTTGAAGGTATATCTTTAGATCTTGCAATTGAATTTCTTGTTTTATCGCTAGTTTATCAATAAAAGAAAACTATAAAAACTGGAATTGAGGTTACCTCATATGCTTCATCTTTTTAATGTCTTTGGCGAAAATTATGGAAAGGAAAATTGTTCTTAAGTGTTAGAAGAAGAAGTTCACAAAATGTTTGGCATAAAATATTTGATGATGAGCATGATTGCAATGTTGTTAGTATAAATTCTTTGAATATCCGTGATGCTAATGATATGCAAAGCCATAAGCTTGGGGATGCTATGTTTGATGAAGATGATATGTTTAGTCCCCCAAATTTTGATGAACAAATTTATTATGATGAAAGCATGCCCCATATTTATGATGATGATTGTGATGCCATGTATGCTATAAAGAATAATGATAACCATGAAACTTGTTATCATGATTTTAATTTTCAATTGGATTATAGCTCACATGATAGTTATTTTGTTGAGTTTGGTCCCACTACTATCGATGAGAATAAATTTGCTTACGTTGAGAGTAGTAAAATTTCTATGCATGTAGATCCTGAAAAGAATGCTTTATGTACTGGTTATACTGTTGAATTCATTCATGATGCTACTCAAAATTATTATGAGAGGGGAACATATGCTTTTACAGATTCCAATAATACCAAGTTTCCTCTCTATGTATTGAATCTTTCAAAGTCATGCTTGTTTTTCCTTCCTCTGCTAGTTGATTCTTGCTCCCATAAATTGTTTGCTCACAAAATCCCTATTTATAGGAAGTTGGTTAGACTTAAATGTGCTAGTCATATGCTTCATGATGCTCCCATTATGTTTCAATTCTTATCTTTTATGTGAGCATCGTTGAAATCATTATGCCTAGCTAGAAAGGCAATAAAGAAAAGTGCTTGTTGGGAGACAACCCAACATTTACCCTTACTGTTTTTATGTGTCATTAAGCTACTGTAGTAATCATGTTCTATATGTTTTCTTTCAATAATGTGCCAAGTAAAGCCTTTGGGATGATGTGGAAGATATTATAATTGATGTTTTTTTAAAACAATAAGTTTTTCGTCTAGTGCTGAATTTAATACACAATATTGATGTATGAATTTCCCACGTTGTCCTAATTTTTCAGAATTGTTGGAGTTACAGAAGTATGGCTTTTAAATAGATTGCTACAGACTTTCCTGTTTTTGACAGATTTTGTTGGTGCATACTTTGCTTGTCTTAGTGTTTCCATAGCTTATATTATGAAATATAAAGTGTGGTAATGATAGAATACAATAGTATTATGTGATAAAAATTATGAACCTTGTCTTGACAGTACCTAAGTGGATGATTTATTTTTATCATACTAACCTTTCTCACAAAGTTCCGTTAAGTTTTGTGTGATTGAAGTTTTCATGTTTTGGGTGATATACCGATATGAGGAGAATAAGGAGTGGAAAGACCCTAAGCTTAGGGATGCCCAAGGCACCCCAAGGTAATATCCAAGGAAGACTCAAGCATCTAAGCTTGGGGATGCCCCGGAAGGCATCCCCTCTTTCGTCTTCAATCCATCGGTAAATTTACTTGGAGCTATATTTGTATTGGTCACACATTATGAGTTTTGCTTGGAGTGTCATTTTATTTTGTTTAAGTTTGCTTGTTGTTATCAATAATCATGTTTAGTATCTTTTAGTTCAATAAAATGCCAATTATAGACTTTACCATGCTTAGTTTGCAAGTTTATGTGTTGCTGTTTGAAAAGAGAAAGTTTTCTGTTATGTCTTGATTTTTGGTGAATTGTGGGAACATGATAAAAAACTGAAATTTTTACAGAGTAGGCATGCATGAGTTATCTGTCATGTCGTATGTTTTCATAATTTTTGGAGTGAGGGAAGTATGGATTCTTATTCACTCTTTACAGACTGTTCGGTTTTGGCAGATTGCTATTATGGTTACATTGTTTGCATATGTATGCATGTTTAATATTTCTATTTGTGGATGGGAGTATTAAATATGCACAGGCATTTAGTATGCAATTCCAAATTATAATTTTAGTACTTTGCTACAGTAGAGAATGATAAGGATTTGCGTGGATTTATACTAACTTATCTCTCTTGTTGAGTTTTGTGTGGATGAATTTTTTGAGATTTTGGAAAACCGTGGTATGAGAGGAATTAAGGAGACACAAGAGCTCAAGCTTGGGGATGCCCAAGGCATCTCTAATTAATATTTCAAGAAGTCTCAAGATTCTATGCTTGGGGATGCCTTGGTAGGCATCCCAACTTTCTTCATGAACAATTATCCATTAGTATTGGTTGAACCTAAGTTGTTGCTTCTTCACATGATATGTTCTATCCTTGGAATAACATTTTATTTTGTTTTGTTTTGTTGTTTGAATAAAGTACTAAGATCTAAATTTCTTAGATGACAGTTTAGTCCCGGTTGGCCACAAACCGGGACTAAATCCCTGCCACGTGGGCGGCCGCGCTTGCCGGGAGATGGAGGACGTTTAGTCCCGCTAGGTGTTACCAATCAGGACTAAAGGTTTTCATCCATTTTTTTTATTCACCCCTACTATCCTATGACATTAATCTCTAGTTTCTCTAGTTTAACCCCACTTACTCTATAGGTCAAATTGTTTACCTGCTATCAGACTTCCGGGTTCGTCTCCCATCCTTACACTGCTCCACCCCCAGCACGCTTAACTTTGGAGTTCCATCCAAACTAGCTGTCGGGGGTCGGGTGCGACATATGCATATGGATGGCTTATCATGGTGGGAGCGAGTAGAACGTCGCCGGTGCCCGGAAGCGGGATGAGGCGTAGACACGAACGCCTGCGTACTTTACCCAAGTTCGGGGCTCTCCTAGGAGATAACGCCCCTAGTTCTGCTCCGCGGGGTCTCCGCATGATCACTAAGGCGCAAGTGAATACAAAGGTGCTCCTTGAGCTGTATGCTGGAGATAGGAGGGGGCGAGGCTAGCTCTCTCCTTCTCCTATGATCTGGTCTAGTTCTAACAGGTTGGGAAACCTTTGCATGGGTGCCCTGGGGGGTTTATATAGGCCTACCTCCCAGGGGAATAATGGTAATCCGACCGGGCGTAGGGCCCGGCCGTCAGTCTCTTCGGCCACCGGCTTCTCCGCTAACTGCTGGGCCCCGCCGCCTGGTGGGCCCCGCCGACTGGTTGGGTACGGGGCTTACAGGTCGTCCCCGCCGCTCTCGGGTCTTGTCGGCTGCTGATCACTGTAGTCGTGACTGTAATAACGCAAGCTTGGTCAGGGGATCATGGCTACAGCTCCTCCGCCTGGTGGGCGATTATTGTAGCCACTCTGTGTCTCGTCTGGTTAATGGCGCGTGGGTCCCGAGGAAGGGGCGGGCCGACTGTTAAGGGCCAACCTCCATCGGGTCCGACTGGTAGGGCTCTTGTCGTCTTCTAGAATCTCGCTGACTCGTGGGGCCCATCGTCCTTGGTCCGTACCGACAGGCCGTCGTGGGAGCAGGACTCCGCCTGCTTGTGATGATGTCAGGGATGGCATGGCAACAATGCCACGCCGGGCGGAGATCTCCGCCGGTACAGTGCACTATGGCCACGCCAGCCCCTGGGAAAGGGGAAGGGATGGGCTACACTGTAGCCATTCCCTGTCTCGTCCCCCTTGATGAGGGCATGGGCTTCACTGGCACCGCGGGCCGACTCCTCGGGGCCGGCTTCTCTGGAAGCCGCCATCTAGGAGTCGGCTTGTCTCGATGTCGCTTCCAGGACTTGGCCGTCTATGGGCAGCCGGCTGTTCCTCCAGCCGGCCTCCAGAAGACGGCTCTTCATCTTGGTGTCTTGAG
Source organism: Triticum aestivum (assembly GCF_018294505.1). Lineage (NCBI taxonomy): Eukaryota > Viridiplantae > Streptophyta > Magnoliopsida > Poales > Poaceae > Triticum > Triticum aestivum. The sequence continues at coordinate 603,403,268 of NC_057803.1, forward strand.
GGGCGAAGTCAGCCCCGATGTCTTGAAAGGTTCTGGGCCTCGGGTTAGCCTACCCGTGGCCCATTACTCCGACAGTAGTCCTCGAAGCCGGTGAGGCGCCGCGGGCGATTGGCCGAGGAGCCTCAGCAGTTTCCTTCTCCCAGTTTTTGAGGTAGAGCCTCGTACGTCTTCCGACGGGCCGACTGGTAGGAGTCAGACTCGCCCAATCTGACTTGTCCAAAATTTTCGAATGCCTCGGCGGGATCAAAGTGGCGTGCTAGCTAACCTTCCAGGTCGCCGCCCGTTTCAGGCTTGTCACGTGGCGACGAGCGGCCAGGCCAGTCTACCCACCCACGCGCGCGACGGGACACGCTTGCCGACGGGGCCCGCCACTACCATGCCTCGGCATGTGAGCAGATCCGCTGCGGCCGAGGCAGGCGGTTGAGGTTCTCGCGGAGTTACTGCGCGCAGTAACTTGCGCGATGAACGTGGGGGAGTGGGGTAGTGGGCACAGTAAATCCCACGATCGCCCCCTCGGCTTCGCAGCCCATAGGCCTATAAGTAGGGGGAGGAGGGGGGTGTGGCGGAGCGCGCACGTCCCTCCTCCCCATTCATTTGTCGGCGCCGGAGGAGGGCGAGCGGGTCTTCCGCTCGCACTGCCTGTGCGGCCTTGGCTTGCCTGCGAGCGGCTTCTTCTGGTCCTTCCTTGACTTCTACGGTCTCCAGCCGCACCACCTTACCCCGAACACGGTGGTGCTGCTGTCCGCCTTCGTTACCTTGTGAGAAGGCTTCCTCGGCGTCCTCCCCACCATCGAGCTCTGGGGGGGGTTCTACTCCAAGCTCGGCACCCACACCGCAGGCGTGCTGACCCAGTGCGGCGTGTTCATCGCGGTGCGGAGGTCGGGGGCCGACAATCCGTTTTCCCCCATCACGCTGATATAGTCGGTGAAGATGTGGCAGCAGTCATACTTCTACGTGAAGAGCGTCTTCGCGGAGGGCGACTGGGTCAACTTGCCGGCCCGCCAGCTGGAAGGCATCCCAACTGGTCGTACCGGGCCAGGACGCTGATGCATGCTGGAGCCGCCGCCATCGCGTGGCTCCGAGTGCTGACGCAGTCTGAGGGCCTGACCGGGCCTAATTTGCTGGCCGCCTTCGTGGCGCGCCGAGTGCTCCCGCTCCAGGGCCGCCCCCACATAATTTGCCAGATGAGCGGGCATCGGGACCCGAGTTGGCTGAGCACCAAGGAGATGCCTCATGCAGAGGTAGCCTTCATGGTGAATTATCTTGCGAACTGCGAGCTCACGGAAGAGTGGCGGTTCGGCAAGGAGTCATATTCACGCGCCAACCCTCCGCCCATGGTAAGTTGTCTTTTCTTTTTTCTCTGTCTCTTTGTTACCGAGTCCGTCTTGTCTAGCCTGACCAATCGGCCTTTGAATAGAGCCCCCTCCTCCAGCCGGCAGCCGGCGCCGCGGGGCCGGAGCGCGAATTCCTCCCCGACCGGGCGGAGAGCAACGTCGACGACCCCGACTTGGGGGCGGCGGCTTTGGAGGACGACGCCGAGGGAGGAGGCAGTGAAACAGGCGGCCCGAGGCTCGGAGCCAGCCTCGGGGATTGGCCTGACGACGACGCGGGGGTAGTCGCCCCGCGCCACCAGCTAGGAGTCGGCCAGCCGGGCGCGAGCTCTTCTGCCGCGCCGGACGCCCAAGGCGGTGCGAAGAAACGCAGGGTCGCGCCGAACTTGTTTGGCAGTCAGCCGAAGAAGCCCAAGGGCTCAGCCGCAGCGACCAAGCGGGACGAAGCGGACGCGAAGGCTAACCGCTTCCGCAAGGAGGTGAAGACGCCGCAGCTGGTTTCTGCCTAAGTACTACCTTCCCTTGCGCCTTCATCTTTTTTTCGTTTGACCTTGTCTGAGTTTCTTTGTTTGTTTCCCTTGGTCTAGGGCTCCCCTCTCTCTTGAGAAGGTGGCTGCCGCCTCCATCGTGAGGTCGGCAGAGACCTCCGCCACTACTTGGCGGATCAACTCGACCGCCGACCTTCGGGAGGCGAAGGAGCGGAACGCGCGGGAAGCGCCCCAGGAGGCAGAAGCAGCTCGCCTGGAGAAGGCGGAGGCGGAGAAGGCGGAGTCCGCCATCCTGAAAAAGTTGGCTGAGGCCGAGGCCGCTCCTGGAGCGAAGAGGCAGGCTGAGGAAGTCGCGCACCGCCAGTCGGCGATTTTCATCACTCCTCTGAACTCTGCACCGCCACCTTCCCAGTTCGCGGTGCAGACCGGGGAAGCTGCCGATGAGAACCCGGTCATGGAGAGGGACGGCGGCGACACAGCCATGCCAGACGTGATCGTGCCGCCACCACCGCCGTCCGGGAGCGTGCAAGGCGGGCAGCCGGCGGACCCGCCAGTGCCGCCAACTGACCAAGACCTGGTTCTTGAGGTCGGCACACCGACGCGTCGCCGTCTTGCAAAGGCGGCTTCGGCGCCGCACCCACTGGAGACCGGCACCACGAGCTCCTCGATCCTGGACACCGAGGCGACGAGCGCCGCGCCCACTGGGTGGGTGCGGGGAGGCGGGACGGGCCCGTTGAACCGGGCGCTTTCGGACGTCCAAGCCAAAATCCGAGCCGAGGGCGATACCATCAAGAACTGCACCAAGGCGCATCTGGCATCGCGAGAGGCCATCCGGGTACGTTTCCTTCTTCTTTGTTTCTGTTTCTTGTGCTTCTTTGTGGGGGCGCGCTGGCGCACCCACTAGGTGTAGTCCCCGACTTTCGGGCCGGCTGCTGAGCAGGCGGCTCGGAACTCTAATCGGCGAGTTCCAAGTACTAACACTTATATGAAATTTTCGTCACAGGACTACCACAATCTTCGCGTGACCGCCTTCAACTCCAATGTCCAGGAGCTGGCTCAGCGGACCGCCGACTTGTCAGAAAGCCGGAGTAAGTCATGTTCTTTCTCTACGGGGGCGCGCTGGTGTCACGACCGGTTTTCCAATAAAAATGTTTATTGAGAAACCAATCTTTTGAGTCCAGTATGAGAAAAATCCTCCTTACCGGTAGACAAATTCTTGATACAATAAGCCAGTAGCATAAAATATATTACAGGATCGAGCTACGGTTGCTCAACCAAATTATTACAAGCACGCCAATAATTATACATAATGGCGAACATGACACAGTGGTGTGGAGGCATACTACTGACTCGAGGATAGGGTGGTGGTGGAAAAACACAGCGGGGACTGAGATTCATGACTCTAAAACTGGCATCTCATCGAGCGTCGAGATGAGGCTCGATGAATTTATTTGGTAGCGGAAGCGGATATAATACAGTGACCAAATCCAGGGTCGCACGAGACTGACTGGGATTCCTCTAGGCGTCAGACTCGCTATCAAATTCTTCATCCATGAGATCGCCTTCGTCAGCATCTGGCCAAATCAACAAGCCAGGTGAGTACTTTGAAAGTACTCGCAAGACAGTTCGGACGTAAGATATAACAAATGCATGCATGGATGTGTCATGATTAATTTTAACAGTGGCACATTAATTCATAAACACAAGACAGGTATAAAGGGGGGTCGGCGGTAGTCCGCTCAAAAACCCAATAAAATAACTGCAAACCCAATCGGGTGTCTGAAGCGACACCTCGATAGGAAGATAAATAAATAAAGCATGCCGCAGTCGGGCGTCTAGGCGACACCACATAAAGGGCTTTAAAAGAAATGCCACAGTCGGGCGTCTGAGCGACGCCACATAAAGGGCTTTAAAAGAAATGCCACAGTCGGGCATCTGAGCGACGCCACATAAAGGGCTTTAAAAGAAATGCCACAGTCGGGCATCTGAGCGACGCCACATAAATGGCTTCAAAAGAAATGCCACAGTCGGACATATGAGCGACATCGCAGAAAGGGCTTTTATTGAAAGTAAATAATAACAATGCCACAGTCGGACGTCTAAGCGACATCACAGAAAGGGCTTTTAATGAAAGTAAATAATAACAATGCCATAGTCGGACGTCTGAGCGACATCACAGAAAGGGCTTTTATTCACAAGTAAATAATACTCATAATAAATATTCAATTCATGAAAATAAACGGGTTAGTCCATCCACAGGGATAAACATTTAACCGGGCTTAGCACTCATGTGATTCACCGGAGTCTCTGTCATCAAAACTGACATTTTGTCAGGATAAGATAATACCGAACTTGGACATGGAATAGATGAATCAAAGGAATATATGACTCTGCAGAGTTTGTACGAAAATTTTTCCCACAGCCAACGGATTTCCGTAGTCCCGAAGGACTAGTTCCGTTTACGGTATTTCGGAAGAAAACACAGCTAACCAGTACACACCCATCCTACCTCTCGATGCTAGGAATCACCCTAGACATCGTCCAAGAAAAACTTTTGAGACGGGGAGATCACAATCTCGAATAGCATGGGATCAAATTTATATACGCGCGCTCTAAGGGGTGCCCCCCTCTCGGTCCCAACCGGAAACACCCATGCCCCCTGACCGGATGACTGGCTTTAATCCAGGGCCATGGAACCATCATCACGGCCTCTCCTTTTGGTGTGTACCAGGAAAGCGGTTTGCAACTTACTAAGCCATATTCCTTGCGGAAAACATGTGGTAGTACAGGAAAAGAAGAATGGAAGGGACTGGACCGATACGGGTTGACACTGAAGTCATATAGTCTGGCATAAGACTGGCATGCTACAACACTGCCATCTTACCCATCCTCATGCCAACACATGGCCATGCATACTCACATCCATCAACTTATGGACTTTCGAAACTCACTTGGCTCATCGTTGCGTGTAACATGACATTCGTCGGTATGCTCATCAACATGCCATGAAACTACTTAATGCAAACATGCCAAAACAATCATCATATCAAAAGTTCAAACATGCTTGCCTGGTTCAGAGTAGTCGGAGCCTAGCTCGGTGAAGTTCGCGGTCCCGTCACCTCCTTCGGTATCTATGGCATAAAGAAAATATACGCGCTATCGTGAATACCGTGAGGTGCACAAAAATTTCTCCAAATATTTTTCAAATAAATCTAATAAAAAACTAGACAAAATTTTAAGGAGAACAGAAAAAGAATCAATCAAAAATACTTTTCTATTAAAAAGTTATAAGGGTTTTAGTCCAGGGACTCATCTGTAATGAAACAGAAAGTTCCCAGGGGCTAACTTATAAAAACAGAAAATGATTCGAATAAGAATGCGCCGGCCCAGCGGGAAAACGCATTTGGCAGAAGACGTTATCATAAAACATTTTGCTTAGAACGGCCAGAGAGGCTGACAGGCGGGTCCCGCCCGTCAGGTTTGAATATTCAAACGGGGCGGCAGAGCTCGACGGCGCCCGAGAGCCGCGGTGGTCGCCGGCGGCGATCCACGGCGAGGCAGGGGGATCGGAGAGTACCTCCGTGTTCAGGGCGCCATTCCGTGTCGGTTGATGGTGGTGGTGGTCGCCGGCGAGTACCACGTCGACGGCGAGCCTTGCTCCGGCGGACGGCGGTTCGGGTGGTCGAGGGCCTCGTCGGAGAGAGCTGCGAAGGCCAAATTGACGCTGGGGTTAGCTCACTGGGTGCTAGAGGAGGCTATAGACAAGATTTGGGCGCCGGGGACGGCCTCACCGGAGCGAATCGAGCTGGTGGCCGAGACGGATCGGGGCGGCCGGAGTTGGGGGAGGAGACCTCCTCGAGGTCCTCCTGGTGGCTTGGCAGGGTCCTGGAGAGGTGCAGTGAAGGTGTGTGCTCGTGAGCGAGCTCGGGGTCCTTTTTTATAGGCGATCCGAGGCAGTGGCCGTGAACGGAGTTCTCCGGCGAAGGTTACGGCGACGTAGAGCTTGGTCAGGGAGGTTTAGGGAGTTGGGCGTCAGCGTGGAGGTCCACCGGTTCCATTTAGGTGCTAACCAAGCTTGGATTAGGGTGCTTTGGGCGAGCTCGACGGAACGGGGCGGCGCGGGCCCGTCGGCAGCAGGGAGCATGTTCCGTGCTTGCCTGGCCACGGCGACGGTGCCATGGGCGTGCGCTGGCATGGCAGGGACACGCGGAGAGCCAGGGGGCGTTGGGCGGCGCCGGGTGGGGTGGCGAGCGGGCTCGGGCCCTCGCTAGCCGCCACGGGTGGCGCAGCCACCGCAGAAACTTCCAACACCGGCGAGGCTCGTTGCCACCGACGCCAGGAATCGGCCAAGCATGCGTGCGGGGTGCTGGCCTAGGAGGAGAGGCCGTGCGCAACGCGCCAGGGAGCACTGGTGATGGATGACAAGCCACTGACGAAAAACAACACTGACTGAATCCTGAAACTCTGAATTTTTCTGAAAGTCTACGGAAACAGTGCCGGCCAGGTGTTCGACAAAATGATTTAGGCATGTGGAGAATTTTCCTTGAGCTGAATTTTGGTGGGGTGACCTCTCATTGCACCAGGAGTCTGCCTGAATTTTTTTGGAATTTTTGGAGAAGTGTAGGTATGAATTTCACCAAATTTGTCAAATCTGGTCCAAACTTGCAGTGAGTGAAATTTGAAAATTTTGAAAAGAAGAAGAGTGGATCAAGATGGTTCTAGGTTGTAGGTACTAAGGACAATCCAGAGGAGTTGGTTTGAGATAAAAATTCAAAGGCAATGAGGTACTTGCTTTGAAAATCACTCAGGTTCAAAATAATTGGCAGAAATGATTTGAGAGATAAAATAATTGAAATAAAATCCAAAACTTGTTTGGACTTGTTGAGACAGAGAATTTAGATTGTTCAAAGGTGGAGGGAGGGATTTTGAGAAGATTTACTATAGGAGACATGGTAAAACCATGGGTGGTTTCAAGATAAGAAAAACCTCAAAATTCACAAAGTTCTTTTTATAAGAAAAAGAATAATTTTCAAAAATATACTTTGAGAAGGGAACCATCAGAGAAGGAGTTTTAAATGATAAAACACCATAGTTTGAAGAAGATACAAAAATAAAAATCCTTGCCAAAGAAGTTTTTAAGAGGAAGGTTTTCTGGAAAATTTTAAATGGCCTCTTTTCAAAAACCAACAAAGTTTTTGCTGAAAAACCAAATAAAAATTTTGGAGTGTCACAACACCTACCCCCTTAGGAAAAATCTCGTCCCCGAGATTTCAGCTGATCCTTAAATAAGTGTGGATGCTCTGTCCGAAGGAAATCCTCCCTTTCCCAGGTTGCTTCACTTTCGGTGTGATTGCTCCACTGAACTTTGAAAAACTTGATGGTTTTCTGTCGGGTCTCCTTTCAGACTCCTCTAATATTTTTACTGGGCGTTCCCGATAGGTGAGGTCTGGCTGCACGTCAATGTTCTCATGGGATACTTGCTTCTCTGGTTTGCTTACGCACTTCCTTAATTGAGAGACGTGGAACACGTCGTGGATGTCAGATAATTCTTCGGGTAGGTCTAGCTAGTAGGCTACAGTGCCTCTTCGTGCCACTATGCAGAATGGTCCAATGAATCTTGGTGCTAACTTCCCCTTAATCTTAAACCGTTGCAGTCCCCTCATAGGTGATACTCGTAGGTACACAAATTCACCGGGTTCAAAATTGACCCCACGATGTTTCTGATCGTAATAACTCTTCTGTCGGCTTTGAGCGGTCTTGAAGTCGGTCCCTGATTAGCTTGACCTTTTCCTCGGCTTCTTTGAGCATGTCTGGGCCGAAGATACGGCTGTCTCCGGTCTCTGACCAATTTAGCGGGGTACGACATCTCCGTCCGTATAGGGCTTCAAAAGGTGCCATTTGCAGGCTGGCCTGGTAACTGTTGTTGTATGCGAACTCGGCATATGGCAGGCTTTCTTCCCAACTGGTTCCATAGGTGAGGACACATGCTCTCAGCATGTCTTCTAAAATTTGGTTTACGCGTTCAGTCTGTCCATCAGTCTGGGGATGGTAGGCTGTACTGAAGGCCAGTTGAGTTCCCAGAGCCTGTTGTAAATGATCCCAGAATCTCGAGACGAACTGAGTGCCTCTGTCGGATATTATAGTCTTCGGGACTCCATGCAGACAAACTATACGGGAGAGATAAATCCTGGCAAGCCTCTGAGTGTTGTAGGTTGTCTTCACTGGAATGAAATGTGCCACCTTGGTTAATCTATCGGTGATGACCCATATGGCATCATTCCCGTGTCGTGACCGAGGTAGTCCGACAATGAAATCCATCCCTATTTCATCCCATTTCCACTCAGGTATTTTGTTTGGTTGCAGTAGTCCGGCTGGTCTTTGATGCTCAACTTTTATGCGTTGACAAGAATCGCAACATGCAACGAATGTGGCTATGTCCCTCTTCATACCGTGCCACCAAAATCTTTCCTGAATATCCTTATACATTTTGGTTCCTCCAGGGTGGATCGAATATGGGGCGGTGTGGGCTTCAGCTAGAATTTGCTGTTTGAGGTCCTCTATGTTTGGCACGCAGAGTCTGTCTCCGTACCATAATATTCCTCCATCGTCTATGACGAACTCCGAGGCCTTGCCCATACTCACCTTTCTTTTAATTCCTTCAATGCTGGGGTGACCAGGCTGAGCTTCTTTAATTCTCTCCACAAGGTCGGGCTGTATTTCCAAGTTTGATATGGTGCCTTCCGCGATCATTAACAAGTTGAGTTTGGCAAATTCTTGTTGGAATTCAGGTCTCAAGCTTTGCAGACTGTTTTCGTCGGAGCTGGGGTTCCGACTAAGAGCATCGGCCACTACATTTGCTTTTCCTGGATGATAGTGGATACCAACATCATAATCCTTTACCAATTCCAACCAGCGTCGTTGCCGTAAGTTTAGTTCTGGCTGTGTGAAAATATATTTGAGACTTTTATGGTCCGTGTATATTTCACATCGATTTCCAAGTAAGAAATGCCTCCATTCCTTGAGTGCATGAATGACTGCTGCCATTTCTAAGTCATGAGTGGGATAATTTTCCTCATGCTTGCGAAGTTGCCTTGAAGCGTATGCGACAACCTTGCCTTCTTGCATCAACACGCACCCGAGGCCCTTTCGGGATGCGTCACAATACACTTCAAAATTCTTGTGTATGTCTGGCACAATTAATACCGGTGCTGTCGTTAATTTCCGTTTTAGCTCTTGGAAACTTTTCTCGCAGGCTTCTGTCCATTCAAACTTCTTGTCCTTCTTGAGTAACTGCGTCATTGGCTTGGCTATGGTGGAGAATCCTTCAATAAATCTGCGGTAATATCCTGCCATTCCCAAGAAACTTCGTATGTCCGTTACGCTGGCTGGTGACTTCCAGCCAAGTATGGCCCTGACTTTCTCCGGGTCCACTGCGATACCGTCTTGGGTCAGCACGTGGCCTAGAAAGCCTACTTGTCTTAGCCAAAATTCGCACTTGCTGAACTTGGCATACAATTGATGTTTCCTGAGTTCTCCTAGCACAATCCTGAGATGTTCCGCGTGCTCTTCTGGTGTCTTGGAGTATATCAGAATATCGTCGATAAATACCACAACGAACTTGTCCATAAACTTCATAAATACTTTGTTCATGAGGTGAACAAAATATGCGGGGGCGTTCGTTAATCCAAAAGGCATACTGTGAACTCATATAGTCCATATCTGGAGGTGAAGGCTGTTTTGGGGATATCTTCTGTTCGCACTTTTAATTGATGGTATCCTGACCTTAAGTCAATCTTTGAGAATACCTTGGCCTGAGCGAGCTGATCAAATAAATCATTTATCCGTGGCATCGGGTATTTGTTCTTGACTGTGACCATGTTAAGTGCTCGGTAGTCTATGCACAATCTCAGTGTTCCATCCTTCTTTTTGGCAAATAAAATTGGTGATCCCCAAGGTGAGGAGCTGGCTCGAATGTATCCCTTGTCCAGCAATTCCTTTATTTGTTTCTTCAACTCAATCAACTCGGATGGTGCCATTCTGTATGGTTTCTTGTATATGGGGGTGGTTCCTGGTGCTAGCTCAATGCTGAATTCTATCTCTCGGTCTGGTGGCATGCCTGGTAGTTCTTCGGGAAATACGTCTGGAAATTCACATACTACTGGAACCTTGTTTAGCTCAGAAACGTCCACCTTATTCAATCTCGGTTGCCGGGGTATTTTTCTTTCTTTGGCTGACACTCTTATTGTCTTCCCGTGGTGGTGTGTGAGAATTACGGTCCGGTTGAAACAGTCAATAAAACCTTTGTTGGTGGTTAACCAGTCCATCCCTAGGATGACATCCAGTCCTTTATTTTCCAATACAATAAGATTGGCGTGAAACTTCAATCCTTCGAACTCAATAACCACATCTGACAGTAACTCTGAGTAACTTGCTGAATCCCAGGGGACTTGATGATCATGGATTTTTCCAAGGGAACATCGAAAAATTATTTTGCAAAGCAAAACTTTTCGAGATGAATGAGTGAGAAGCTCCAGAATCAAACAAAACCATGGCAGGTATTGTGTTGACAGGAAACGTACCGAGTACGATATCCGGAGCATTTTGTGCTTCTTCTTTGGTCACGTGGTTCAGATGACCCTTCCTGTGGTTGTTGTTGGGGTTGAAATTGTTTGCGCTTGGGTGCTGAATTATTGCCACCGTTGTTTGGCTTCGGGGTCGAGTTCCTTGGCTTGGGGCACTGTTTGGCATAGTGCCCTTCTTCTCCACAAGCGTAGCAAGTAACGCCTGGGCGATATGTGAACTCCTTGTCCCTTGCATGGAAATTCTTGGTTGGGCGTGAGACGTTTGTCGTAGGTTTGTGTGTCCCACCTTTCTGAAAATCTGTCTTGCTTCGGTGGTTGCGCGCAAGAGTAGTCTGGTCTCTTTTTCGCTTGCGGAAATCCTCCAAGCTACGTATCTCATTTTCCAGAGTAATGGCTTTGTCCACTAGTGTCTTAAAATCTGGAAAAGTGTGCACGACCAGTTGGCATTTAAGCGCGGGCGCCAGACCGTCAAGGAATTTCTCCATCTTCTTGCTTTCAGTCATACGTTCTTCATTGGCGTAGCGAGACAATAGAGTAAATTGACCGTTGTATTCTGACACTGTCATGTTCCTTTGTTTGAGGTCATCGAACTCTCTCTTCTTGATTTTCATAATACTCTTAGGAATGTGTGCACCACGGAAACCTTCCTTGAAATCATCCCAGGTTATATCACTTTCGTTGGGGTGCATGTGCAGAAAATTCTCCCACCATGATGCAGCTGCTCCTGTGAGATAGTGCGGGGCATATAGTACCTTCTCGGGGTCTGAACATTTTGCAATAACTAATTTTCTCTCCATATCTCGAAGCCAATCCTCGGCTTCAAGAGGCTTGTCAGTATGAGAAAATGTTTGGGGACGTGTCTTCTGTAGCTCAGATAACTTGGAATGCTGCTGATACTGTCCATGGTGATTTCCCATGTTGATGACTTGGTTCATCATTTCCCGATGTTGTTGCTGACTCTGCTCATAAAGGCGACACATTTGTGAAAGTGCCGATTCACTGCCCTGTTGGCTTGACTGTCCCTGTGTGAACTTGTTGCTGGGTTGTGTATCATAATTTTCCTCTGGTGGAGTTGGCATGGAGCGAGTCCAAGGACGAGACATTTTTCACTCTGGGGATATATTTTGTAAAACCCATAAGAAAAGCGAAAAGGGTCGCAAAAACAATTCCATAAATGCACAAAGCTGGCAAATAAATTAAATAACCAAGCTTACTTAAGAAAAACAAATCGATTTGCGCACGGAGAAGGACTGCTCATTACATATCTTACACGCGGGCGGTAATTATACAATACATCACTCAGGATATGCGTACATAATCCTGACATGTTATTTAGGCTAGTGCACTCCTCCAGATCCTACATGATGCGCAAACAGGCTACTTCTCACAACCTATGTACATATAAACATATCGTACAAAGCGGTACATTGCATGGCGGCTAAGCGTACTCAGGCGGAGATGTTGACGATCTCCTTTGCCCTGCCGAGGGTGAGGCGTAGCGAGGCTGGGGACTCGACTTCCTCCTCGCTAATAGGCTCCATACGTGTAGTGTTGCGCCGTGTAGATGGAGCGGGTGCCATGGGCGAAACAACACGAACAGGAGTGGGCGCGAAGGGTGGTGCAGTGCGCGCTGGAGTGGGCGCAATGACTTGGTTGAACTCTTCGGTAGAAGGCAGGCGACGAGTAGGTGCATAAGATGCTGAGGACGAGACAAAGGTCAGTGGTGGTGCGGTGGGTAGGAGCTCCCTCCTGTTGGCGGCACAGCCATGGACTGAGTCCATGCGGGCAGACATGAAGTCGTCCACCAGGTTGTCGAAGGCTGCCTCTAGGGCCCGGAGATACTCAATAAGCATCTCAAAAGCCTCGTCTCGTTCTCCTCTGGGGCAGGAGAATGCGTAGTGACAGGTGTAAGGCACATGGCATGGAAGATAACGGTAACGACGAGTCTTCATCACGGGAGGACATCCCTGAGACGAGCTATCGCCTCGCGGGCTGCCATCTGCATAGCATGCCTCTCCGTAGGCATGGCTCTTCCCAAAAACCGGAAGCGGCGTAACTCACCACGCCCTCCCTTGAACTGCACCGCGGCCTGGTGCATGGTCAGACTGTCGTTGACTCGGTGCTGGCAGAGTGTGAAGACTGGGCGCACAGATGGCCCCATCGCGACCTGAACGATGAAGGAGAGAAGCTTGACGAACCCATCGGGCACGTTGGCGAAGGTCTGAGACTCGCAGCTGTTGTCAGCCATCTACAAAAGTAGGCAAAAATTCTGAATGGTCAGATCATAAATTTATGCTGGCTGTCAGAAAATGACTACAATTGCAAAAAATATAAATTGGCTCTATCATGCTAATAACCAATTAGCGATCGCACCTAGTGGCTTCCTACAGTCAGCCTGGCTCTGGTACCAAGCTTGTCACGACCGGTTTTCCAATAAAAATGTTTATTGAGAAACCAATCTTTTGAGTCCAGTATGAGAAAAATCCTCCTTACCGGTAGACAAATTCTTGATACAATAAGCCAGTAGCATAAAATATATTACAGGGTCGAGCTACGGTTGCTCAACCAAATTATTACAAGCACGCCAATAATTATACATAATGGCGGACATGACACAGTGGTGTGGAGGCATACTACTGACTCGAGGATAGGGTGGTGGTGGAAAAACACAGCGGGGAGTGAGATACATGACTCTAAAACTGGCATCTCATCGAGCGTCGAGGTGAGGCTCGATGAATTTATTTGGTAGCGGAAGCGGATATAATACAGTGACCAAATCCAGGGTCGCACGAGACTGACTGGGATTCCTCTAGGCGTCGGACTCGCTATCAAATTCTTCATCCATGAGATCGCCTTCGTCAGCATCTGGCCAAATCAACAAGCCAGGTGAGTACTTTGAAAGTACTCGCAAGACAGTTCGGACGTAAGATATAACAAATGCATGCATGGATGCGTCATGATTAATTTTAACAGTGGCACATTAATTCGTAAAAACAAGACAGGTAAAAAGGGGGTCGGCGGTAGTCCGCTCGAAAACCCAACAAAATAACTGTAAACCCAATCGGGTGTCTGAAGCGACACCTCGATAGGAAGATAAATAAATAAATCACGCCGCAGTCGGGCGTCTAGGCGACACCACATAAAGGGCTTTAAAAGAAATGCCACAGTCGGGCGTCTGAGCGACGCCACATAAAGGGCTTTAAAAGAAATGCCACAGTCGGGCGTCTGAGCGACGCCACATAAAGGGCTTTAAAAGAAATGCCACAGTCGGGCGTCTGAGCGACGCCACATAAAGGGCTTTAAAAGAAATGCCACAGTCGGACGTCTGAGCGACATCGCAGAAAGGGCTTTCATTGAAAGTAAAATATAACAATGCCACAGTCGGACGTCTGAGCGACATCACAGAAAGGGCTTTTATTGAAAGTAAATAATAACAATGCCACAGTCGGACGTCTGAGCGACATCACAGAAAGGGCTTTTATTCACAAGTAAATAATACTCATAATAAATATTCAATTCATGAAAATAAACGGGTTAGTCCATCCACAGGAATAAACATTTAACCGGACTTAGCACTCATGTGATTCACCGGAGTCTCTGTCATCAAAACTGACATTTGTCAGGATAAGATAATACCGAACTTGGACATGGAATAGATGATACAAAGGAATATATGACTCTGCAGAGTTTGTACGAAATTTTTCCCACAGCCAACGGATTTCCGTAGTCACGAAGGACTAGTTCCGTTTACGGTATTTCGGAAGAAAACACAGCTAACCAGTACACACCCATCCTACCTCTCGATGCCAGGAATCACCCTAGACATCGTCCAAGAAAAACTTTTGAGACGGGGAGATCACAATCTCGAATAGCATGGGATCAAATTTATATACGCGCGCTCTAAGGGGTGCCTCCCTCTCGGTCCCAACCGGAAACACCCATGCCCCCTGACCGGATGACTGGCTTTAATCCAGGGCCATGGAACCATCATCATGGCCTCTCCTTTTGGTGTGTACCAGGAAAGCGGTTTGCAACTTACTAAGCCATATTCCTTGCGGAAAACATGTGGTAGTACAGGGAAGGAAAATGGAAGGAACTGGACCGATACGGGTTGACACTGAAGTCATATAGTCTGGCATAAGACTGGCATGCTACAACACTGCCATCTTACCCATCCTCATGCCAACACATGGCCATGCATACTCACATCCATCCACTTATGGATTTTCGAAACTCACTTGCCTCATCGTTGCATGTAACATGACATTCGTCGGTATGCTCATCAACATGCCATGAAACTACTTAATGCAAACATGCCAAAACAATCATCATATCAAAAGTTCAAACATGCTTGCCTGGTTCAGAGTAGTCGGAGCCTAGCTCGGTGAAGCTCGCGGTCCCGTCACCTCCTTCGGTATCTACGGTATAAAGAAAATATACGTGCTATCGTGAATACCGTGAGGTGCACAAAAATTTCTCCAAATATTTTTCAAATAAACCTGATAAAAAACTAGACAAAATTTTAAGGAGAACAGAAAAAGAATCAATCAAAAATACTTTTCTGTTAAAAAGTTATAAGGGTTTTAGTCCAGGGACTCATCTGTAATGAAACAGAAAGTTCCCAGGGGCTAACTTATAAAAACAGAAAACGATTCGAATAAGAATACGCCGGCCCAGCGGGAAAACGCATTTGGCAGAAGACGCTTTCAGAAAACGGTTCGTTTAGAAAGGACAGAGAGGCTGACAGGCGGGTCCCTCCCGTCAGGTTTGAATATTCAAACGGGGCGGCAGAGCTCGACGGCGCCCGAGAGCCGCGGTAGTCGCCGGCGGCGATCCACAGCGAGGCAGGGGGGTCGGAGAGTACCTCCGTGTTCAGGGCGCCATTCCGCGTCGGTTGGTGGTGGTGGTGGTCGCCGGCGAGTACCACGTCGACGGCGAGCCTTGCTCCGGCGGACGGCGGTTCGGGTGGTCGAGGGCCTCGTCGGAGAGAGCTGCGAAGGCCAAATTGACGCTGGGGTTAGCTCACTGGGTGCTAGAGGAGGCTATAGACGAGATTTGGGCGCCGGGGACGGCCTCACCGGAGCGAATCGAGCTGGTGGCCGAGACGGATTGGGGCGGCCAGAGTTGGGGGAGGAGACCTCCTCGAGGTCCTCCTGGTGGCTTGGCAGGGTCCTGGAGAGGTGCAGTGAAGGTGTGTGCTAGTGAGCGAGCTCGGGGTCCTTTTTTATAGGCGATCCGAGGCGGTGGCCATGAACGGAGTTCTCCGGCGAAGGTTACGGCGGCGCAGAGCTTGGTCGGGGAGGTTTAGGGAGTTGGGCGTCAGCGTGGAGGTCCACCGGTTCCATTTAGGTGCTAACCAAGCTTGGATTAGGGTGCTTTGGGCGAGCTCGACGGAACGGGGCGGCGCGGGCCCGTCGGCGGCAGGGAGCACGTTCCATGCTTGCCGGGCCACGGCAACGGTGCCACGGGCGTGCGCTGGCATGGCAGGGACACGCGGAGAGCCAGGGGGCGTTGGGCGGCGCCGGGTGGCGTGGCGAGCGGGCTCGGGCCCTCGCTGGCCGCCACGGGTGGCGCAGCCACCGCAGAAACTTCCAATGCCGGCGAGGCTCGTCGCCACCGATGCCAGGAATCGGCCAAGCGTGCGTGCGGGGTGCTGGCCAAGGAGGAGAGGCCGTGCGCAACGCGCCAGGGAGCACTGGTGATGGATGACAAGCCACTGACGAAAAACGACACTGACTGAATCCTGAAACTCTGAATTTTTCTGAAAGTGCAACGGAAACAGTGCAGGCCAGGTGTTCGACAGAATGATTCTGGCATGTAGGGATTTTTCCTTGAGCTGAATTTTGGTGGGGTGGCCTCTCATTGCACCAGGAGGCTGCCTGAATTTTTGTGGAATTTTTGGAGAAGTGTAGGTATGAATTTCACCAAATTTGTCAAATCTGGTCCAAACTTGCAGTGAGTGAAATTTGAAAATTTTGAAAAGAAGAAGAGTGGATCAAGATGGTTCTAGGTTGTGGGTACTAAGGACTATCCAGAGGAGTTGGTTTGAGATAAAAACTCAAAGGCAATGAGGTACTTGCTTTGAAAATCACTCAGGCTCAAAATAATTGGCAGAAATGATTTGAGAGATAAAATAATTGAAATAAAATCCAAAACTTGTTTGGACTTGTTGAGACAGAGAATTTAGATTGTTCAAAGGTGGAGGGAGGGATTTTGAGAAGATTTACTATAGGAGACATGGTAAAACCATGGGTGGTTTCAAGATAAGAAAAACCTCAAAATTCACAAAGTTCTTTTTATAAGAAAAAGAACAATTTTCAAAAATATACTTTGAGAAGGGAACCATCAGAGAAGGATTTTTAAATGATAAAACACCATAGTTTGAAGAAGATACAAAAATAAAAACCCTTGCCAAAGAAGTTTTTTTTAAGAGGAAGGTTTTCTGGGAAAACTTTAAATGGCCTCTTTTCAAAAACCAACAAAGTTTTTGCTGAAAAACCAAATAAAATTTTTGGAGTGTCACAGCTGGCGCACCCGTGGGCTGTAGTCCCCGAGATTCGGGCCGACTGCTGAGCAGTCGGGCCGGATCTCCCCAGCGACTGTTCTTCTTTGTTGGCAACTAACACCTTGTTTTCTTCTTTCTTTCGCAAAGGCCAACGCCACCTTGCAGCAGCAGCTGGGCGAGGCCAACACCGCGCTTCGCGCTAAGGAGGAGGAGCGCAGCAAGTTGGCTGAAGTGTGCGACCGACTGGTCACGCAACTGTCAAAACAGAAGGAGCTCCTCAAGAAGACCCAGAAGGAGGTGGAGGACAAGGATAGCAGCCTCCTTGCTGAGTTTGCGATCGAACGCGGCGCCTGGACCAACAAGGAGGCGCAACTGACTTCTGGCTTTCACACGATCGAGGACATAGTCGATGGTGAGCTTCCCTCTTTTTTCTTCTTTGAGATGCCGGCTGCTGGCCGAGCCAGCTTCTCATCTCTAACTTTGACTCTTTGCTTTCTGTCTTGGCAGACTTCTTCCCTAGTCATTTGGATGCCGCCAATAGGGCCATTGAGGCTGATCGCGAAGGACGGTGGGTGGACGACGCACAGATCACCGCTGACGCCCCCCGAAACCTTAACGAGCAGATCCTGAGCATCGAGGCCCATCTTCGGTCAGCTCACCGGATGCTGCGCCGGCTTCAGCGTGCCGGCGCCCAGGCGATCGCCGCCTTGTGGCCTGACACGCCGGTACCGCGCACTCCCAGCCGGACTACCGACTGGCTGGAGGTGGCGGCCGACCGTCTTGAGGCCTGGAAGGGCTCCTCGGCCCGGGCTGGAGCGCGCCGGGCCTTGGAGTTCATCAAGGCGTGGTACCCTGGGCTGAGTCTGGCCCAGCTGGCCACATTCCGGCTGGAGGCTCAGGAGGAATTGGCGGTCGTGGAAGACGATCTCGTCAAGCGCGCAGCGTCAATCGCCGAGTACATCGACACCAGCATGTTCGTCCCGGAGCGGGTTGAAAACGGGGACGAGGCACCGCCGGAATGGTTCGGGCTGAACCCGGACGACGGCGAGGACTTGGCGGAGGTGATCGACTCCAGCGGCGAGGAAGAAGGTGAGGCGGAGGAGGAAGGCGAAGAGGATGCGCTAGAGGCGGAGCGTACGGCCAGCCTCAGCTCGACCGCGCCTCCAGCAACGAGCCACACCCAACCGAGCCAGCCGTCGCCGGAGGCGACCAAGTAGAGACCGACCAGCCGGCCGCTCCGGCAACTGGCACCGCCGACTCCTCCGATCCTCTGAACCCTTCTGCCGCTTCCTAGGCCGCCATTTTATCTTTGTTTTTACCTGCTTATCAGTCTCGATGAACTTGTTAGTTTTGCACGATTCCACCCGCGGGGTGTATCTTGAACTTCTGTTGAAGATCAACCAAGGGCCTTTGCTATGTAAATATTTTTCCGAGTTCTATCTTTTCTTGCTTAGTGCTCTTTGGCTTTTCCTTTGCCGCCTTCCCTTGGTTGCCATCTTGCCAGCCAAACAGCCGCTCTGCGGACTGTTGCTGGGTCAAGTACTTAGATACTTTTGGGAAGGCAAGTACTTCGCCGTTTAGAGTTCTTTAGCAAGTTGAGTAGAAAACGGCGGG
The DNA here is from genome assembly GCF_018294505.1 of Triticum aestivum. Classification (NCBI taxonomy): domain Eukaryota; kingdom Viridiplantae; phylum Streptophyta; class Magnoliopsida; order Poales; family Poaceae; genus Triticum; species Triticum aestivum. The sequence goes on from NC_057803.1 coordinate 603,421,788, forward strand.
CCGGCTGCTCAACAGTCGGTCGTAAAAGGCGGGAAGCCGTCTTAAACTATGCAAATGCTTTGCGTCCTTAGCCATTTTTCATGTGGGAACCCTTTCTACCTTGTTCCTGCCTACCATACAGTCGCTCCGCGAGCTGCGGCTTCTGGCAGGAAGCATTTCATAGTACAAGAAGGCAAGTCCCCGGGCCGACTAGTCGGACCCGGTGCCAGGCGGCATAACAAAAAACAACATACTCATAGGCATAATTCTTATCATATAGATAAAAGAGGGCAGTCCCCGAGCTCTTCTCAGGGGGACCCGGAGTCTTCGTACTTTAATACAAAAGGTAGCATGGTACATACTGCATCAACTGTAAAATCTTCGGAGGAGATTTGCATTCCATGGCCGCTCCGTCTCCTTGCCGGAGTCGTCCCTCTTGCGCACTCGAGGCTTCTGAGCGTCGATCAGGTAGTAGGAGTCGTTGCCCAACACTTTGCTGATGATGAAGGGGCCTTCCCAAGGTGCTGAGAGCTTGTGCTGGTTGGCTGTTCGCTGGATCAGCCGGAGCACAAGGTCTCCTTCTTGGAAAGATCTCGGCTTGACCTTCCGGTTGTAGTACCAGCGCAGGCTCTGCTGGTAGATGGTAGATCGGCTGAGTGCCAACAGCCGGCCCTCTTCCAGTAGATCGACGATGTCTTGTCGTGCTTCTTCTGCCTCCACTTTGGTGTACATGGTGACTCGAGGGGAGTCGAATTCTATGTCCGTTGGGATGACGGCTTCGGCACCGTAGACGAGGAAGAAAGGCGTGAAGCCGGTTGACTTGTTTGGAGTTGTGCGCAGACTCCAGAGGATGGTTGGTAGCTCATCGAGCCAGCAGCGGGCCAAACGCTCTAGAGGCTCGACCAGTCGAGGCTTGATGCCGGACAAGATGAGGTCGTTTGCCCGCTCCACCTGGCCGTTTGACTGCGGATGGGCAACGGACGATAAGTCCAATCATATGCCCTGCGTCACGCAGAAATGGGCCAAGGCGCCTTTGGCAAAGTTTGTGCCATTGTTGGTGATGATGCTGTGTGGTATGCCATACCGGATGGTGATGTCGGAGATGAAAGTCATAGCTGTGGGTCCATTCAGTTTCTTGATTGGTTTTGCTTCTATCCACTTGGTGAACTTGTCCACCGCAACAAGCAGATGAGTCATGCCACCTCGCGTTGTTTTGAATGGTCCCACCATGTCTAGGCCCCAGACAGGAAAGGGCCAGACAATGGGAATAGTCTTGAGTGCAGAAGCCAGCTGATGTGGCTTGGAATGGAACTTCTGGCACCCTTTGTATTTTTGGAGCAGGTCCTTGGCGTCTTCTAGAGCAGTCGGCCAGAAAAAACCATGGCGGAAGGCTTTGGCGACAAGTGATCTTGAAGCCGCGTAGTGGCCACACTCGCCTTGATGGATGTCTTTGAGAATTGCTTGGCCTTGCTCCATCTCCACGCAGCGCTGGTAGACACCAGTGACGCTGTGCCTCATAAGCTCTCTGTTGACTATGGTGTATGCTGTTGCCCGACGTTGTGCTTGCCGGGCTGAGATCTCATCAGTCGGCAGCTCTTTATTCACCAGGAAATTGAGGATGGGCTGGGCCCATGAAGGTGCTCTAATTTCTTCGACTGTTAGGACTGCAACTTGGACGAGGGCGGTCGGGCCGGAAGGCGGCGGGTTGGAGTCGGCAGCCGCTTGCTGGGTCGATGAAGTCCTCGGGCCGATTGGTGCATTCCCCGGGCCGGGTTCTAAAGCCCCCAGGCCGGGTGCGACTGATGCGGCCCCCAGGCCGCCTGCCAGAATTCTTGTGCCGGCTGCTGGAGCTCTCAAGTCGGATCCGACTTCTTCAGGAAGAGCCGGCATGAAGATAGAATCCGATTCTAGCGATGGCTTGACAGACGGCTTGAGGAGGCGTTGAAGGGCGACGCTGGTCGGTATCGCTTGACGGGTGGAGCCGATTTGTGCCAAGGCATCTGCTTGCTCGTTGTCGTTTCTTGGCACATGGATAAACTCGCACCCTTCAAAAATATCCACTCAGTTGCGGTACGCGGAAGCGGTAGCTTGCCATGTTTGCTTCTTTGGCGTCCCAGTCGCCTGACGACTGCTGGACCACCAAGTCAGAGTCACCATAGCACAGGATCCGGCGAATGCCGAGCTCTTTAGCAAGCCAGAGCCCGTGAATGAGTGCCTCATATTCGGCGACGTTATTGGAGGCGGCAAAATGGATTTGCAGCACATATCTAAGCTTGTCGCCTTTCGGAGAGGTGAGGACGATGCCGGCTCCCAGACTGGTGCGCATCTTGGAACCATCAAAATGCATCGGCCAATGGGTGGAGTCGGGCGCTGGCGGCAGGTAATGGGTCTCGGCCCAGTCGACGAGGAAGCCGGCCAGTGCTTGTGACTTGATGTCGGTACGAGGCTAGTAGTAGATGGTGTAGGGGGACAAATCTATGGCCCATTTGGCCACTCAGCCCGAAGCATCTCAGCTTCCAATGATCTCGGCCAGTGGAGCTGTGCAGACCATAGTGATTGGGTGCTCTTGAAAATACGGCTTCAATTTCTTGGCGGCAAAGTGCATGCCGTAGCACATCTTCTGGTAGTGAGGGTAGTTTTGCTTGGAGGCCGACAGCACTTCACTCAAATAATATGTAACACCCACGATGCGACTATATCTCCCACGTGTCGGAGCACGACTTATAGACATAACCACATTGTAGGCAATGTCAGAAGAGGGGTAATCTTTACACATCCCATGTACTGAATAAGAAAGAGGTACAGAGTTGGCTTACAATCGCAACTTCACACAATACATGAATAAAGGATTACATCATCCAGATACAATCAAGGTCCGACTACGGAACCAAAATAAAAGAAGACTACCCCTAATGCTACAGATCCCCGATCGCCCCAACTGGGCTCCACTACTGATCAACTGGAAATGAAACAACACAATGAACAAGATCTTCATCGAGCTCCTCCTTGAGCTCGGTTGAGTCACCCGCATGGTATCATCAGCACCTGCAAACGGGTTTTGGAAGTAAACTGTGAGTCACGGGGACTCAGCAATCTCACACCCTCGCGATCAAGACTATTTAAGCTTATGGGTAGGAAAAGGTATGTGAGGTGGAGCTGTAGCAAGCACTAGCATATATGGTGGCTAACTTACGCAAATGAGAGCGAGAAGAGAAGGCAAAGCACGTTCGAGAATCTATGATCAAGAAGTGATCCTAGCCTACTTACGTTCAAGCATAACTCCAACACCGTGTTCACTTCCCGGACTCCGCCGGAAAGAGACTATCATGGCTACACACGCGGTTGATGCATTTTAATTAAGTTAAGTGTCAAGTTCTCTACAACTAGACATTAACAAATTCCCATCTGCCCATAACCGCAGGCACGGCTTTTGAAAGATCAAAACCCTGCAGGGGTGTCCCAACTTAGCCCATCACAAGCTCTCACGGTCAACGAAGGATATTCCTTCTCCTAGGAAGACCCGATCAGGCTCAGAATCCCGGTTACAAGACATTTCGACAATCGTAAAACAAGACCAGCAAAGCCACCCGAATGTGCTGATAAATCCCGATAGGAGCTGCACATATCTCGTTCTCAGGGCACACCGGATGAGCGCTCCGTACAACTAAAACAAGCCCTCGGGTTTCCCCGAGGTGGCGCTGCAAAGGACTCTAGTTCGAACCGACACTCGGACAAGCACTGGCCCGGGGGTTAAAATAAGACGACCCTTGAGTCTACAGAACCCAAGGGAAGGTGATAGGTTGTTAGTGCAAATGGTAAAACCAAGGTTGGGCCTTGCTGGAGGATTTTTATTCAAGGCCAACTGTCAAGGGGTTCCCATTATAACCCAACCGCATAAGGAACGCAAAATCAACGAACATAACACCGGTATGACGGAAACTAGGGCGGCAAGAGTGGAACAAAACACCAGGCATAAGGCCGAGCCTTCCACCCTTTACCAAGTATATATATACATTAATTAAATAATAGGTATTGTGATATCCCAACAAAATCCATGTTCCAACATGGAACAAACTCGAACCTTCACCTGCAACTAACAACGCTATAAGAGGGGCTGAGCAAAGCGGTAACATAGACAAACAACGGTTTGCTAGGACAAGGTGGGTTAGAGGCTCATGGCAATATGGGAGGCATGTTATAGCAAGTGGTAGGCGGCATAGGCATAGCAATAGAGCGAGCAACTAGCAAGCAAAGATAGAAGTGATTTCGAGGGTATGGTCATCTTGCCTGATATCCCGCAAGGAAGAAGAACGAGTCCATGAAGTAGACAAACGGACGTAGTCGAACGGATCCTCACAAACACGACGTTATCGGAACTTTCCCAAAGAAGCAACACCGGAAAGAAGCAAACAACATAGTAAACAACCACCACATAAACATGGTATGATGCACAATCAAGTATGATGTATGTCCGGTTTAAAGAAGCATGGCATGGAAAAGTGCACAAGCAATCTTACAAATTAAGTGGATCCCAATGTGCAACTCCGTTGCATATTGACGAAACACCACATCAATTATTTAGTTCACTCTCGGTTAGGTACTCAACAATATTAAATGTTGGTTAACATGGCAAGAGGTGAAGCATAACAAAACTATACCATTTAAACAATTTAAATGGGACCGGATATAACAAACAACAAATCCGGTAAATCCCCATATGCATTAGCAACTTAATGCAACAACAACTTTGAACATCTTAAAGTTGTTAACATGATGCGGATGACATGTTCAAGTTTATTCATTTTTTATTAAAAGTTGACAAGAGCATTAAGAAGCATTTGTCACCGTGGTGGAAAGAAAGGGGTGCCACGCAACGATAACGGTTCCGGTAGCTCATGGAAATACCGGAGCAAAAAGGAAAAGTGACGGGAGCATGCAAAAGATGGTGGGGTGATCCCGGATTCCGGGTGTCCCCCGAGTTGGCGACAAGGAAACAAATGACAACTTCGACACGGTGCAAACATGAGCATCTCAAACATCGCAAGCATTTGTTCACGGACGGTCGTCTCGGGGTTATACCTTCCAAAAGAACATTCCCAGAGCGGTTCGAGTTCGTAGAGGAAGTCGTGGTTCACGTTCGTTCGGAGAGGCACTTGATGACTCCAAGCCCTTCGGGGTCAACAGTAGTGGTACTTGGTGGAATGCATGTCGATGGTAGGGGCACACATGTTCAGAGAGGAACTCGGCGTTTCGTTGCAGTGCAGGGGTACACGGTTCGAAGGTTAACTTGACGAATTCAAATCCTTAGGGGTTGTCGTGGTACTTGGGTCTTCGGACCCGCCGGTCTCGTTCTTGCGACATAGTTAAACTTGAAGTTTTTTGGTTCATGGGTCTTCGGCGACGGTAGTCGTTCACTTGACGGTGGTGGACGAACTTGGCAGTCCTCGTCGTCCTGGAACTTGGCGTCCTCTCGGTCTTGACGGTGATGAAACAGAACACGATGGACGTGGTACTTGACGAATCCAGGGAACGGTAGTCGTACACGCATCGGAGAGGAACTTTGCGCAGCACTCGACTTGGCGATCTTGATGAAATGAAAGGGCATCGAGGGACTTGCACGACTCTGCCTCGGGAGGTCACCGGAGATGAACGGAGGTAGCTCGAGCTGCTGGTTGTTGGTGCGTGGCCGAGCCGCTGCTAGAAGAAGTGGCCGGCGTCGGCCTTGGCCTGAAGCAGGGAAGCGGAGCAGGAGAGGAGCAGGAGATGACCAGGGTGCCTTGGCGCAATGGAGGCGGAGCAGAGGAGGGCAGCGGCAGCGTGCTAGCTGGGCGGAGCAGGTGCGGCGAAGCGGAGCAGAGCAGCAGCGTAGAAGCCGACCGCGGCTGGAGACGGTAGTGGTGCGGGAGGCCGGGCACAGTTGTGGAGGAAGGCGGAGGCTTCTCAACACAGGAAGCAGCGGGCGATGGCGCTGGTCGTCGACGGTGAAGGGCATCGGGACCTGGATGGCTTGCCGATGAGGAGGCGCCATGGCGACCAGGTTCACCGGCAGCAACCTCGCGGGGCAGAGGAGACTGGCAAGACGCGGTGCTCGGAGGAGGCAAGCGGGAAAAATGCCTCGGGCGCTCGGGGTCGAGCAAAGGCAACGGGAGGAGGGAGCGGGGCTTCTCCCTGGTGCGTTGCGAGGAGAGCGAGATGAGGGAGAGATGGGGATCAGGGAATTTCGAGCGAGGAGCGCTCGCTGTCTCTGGCGGCGCGAGGGAGACGAGGGAAGGGATCGAGGGAGAGATGCACTCGCGGGAGGGGGAGGGGATCGAACTCCTGGCGGCGCTAGAGGGATTGAGCAGGGAAGCGAGAGGGGGGGGTTGGTCGGGCTAGGGTTGGAGGGGTTAGCTGGCCCGGCACTGGATGGGCCTTGGTGGGCTGGGGAGAGCAATACTGCGAGGCTGGGTTAGGCCCCAAAGGCCGGTTAGGCTCTCTTTCCCTCTCACTCTAAACAAAAAAATAAAACAAAACAAAGATAAGAAAGAAAAGAAAAGGAGGTTAGGAAAAGAAGTGGGACACGCTGATAATTTTCCCGGACTCACAAAAATGAGCTTGATCCAAGAAAATAGAAGAGGCATGATTGCAAGGATTTAATTTAAAGTCATTTGAGTTTAATTCAAATGGTTTGAACAAGGGCTAGGAAATAAAGGTGTCCAAAAATGTTCGGATTTTTGGTGGAGCTCCGAAATATGATGAAAGAAATATATGGCCATGTTGGAGACCAAGAATTAAGATAACAAAGGCATTGGGATATTTTGCAAGTGTGGTTGCGGTAAATGCAAATAATTGGAATATTTACTATAGCTCTCTAAATATCGAGAGGATATGTTTCAAAGAGAATCAAATGTGAATTCCCTCGGTTTAAATGGATCAAAGATCCATGCCATTTATTTAGTTGAGTTGCAAAATATTTATGAGATGATGGCATGATGACATGATGCAATGCAAAATAAAAGGGCAGGCACAAATGAAACACACGGCGAAACCCGAAACATATGGAAGGCATCTGAAGCTCCGGTCTTGGGGCATCACAACACTCCACCACTACAAGAGGATCTTGTCCCGAGATCTAGGATGGCACCGGAGGGAAAACGGAAGAGGAAGATAACATGTAAAACTAAGTTGCTTCTTTGACAAACGAGTGAAACCAAGGAACCTTGAGAGGTTAAACCATTTCGAGAAAAGAACACAATGGAGATGAACAAAGTTGAAAACACTCCGTTATGAAAGAGGAACAAGGAATAACAAATTCAGACAGCACTCCGGTTGAAAAGAGAAGTATGACTTGATAAGGCGAAAAGAACTTGAGCAAAGGGCACAACACTCTGGTTAACTGGAAAAGCATGAAGAGAACACGATCCTCACACTTCGAGAAGATGAGTGAAGAGAGAAACATCACAATGCCTTCGTAAGAGAGAATAGAAGATAGATCATTGGAATAAAAAGATGGAGAAGAAAAAGGTAAACTTATGCCACAAATGAGCTTGAAGATCACCCTTCCAAGAAAGTTATAACGGAGTTGTTGGAAAACCAACAACGAAAAGGATAAGCTTGATATGGACTTATAGAAAACATCTCAAGATTATGAGGTGACAACCTGCCACTAATGGAAACGATAAATTGGATTGATATGAACAACAAGACGAGAAGCTTATATCACCGGGAGGATGAAAGAAAAACTTGGGTCATTTATGAGCACCATAAATAGCAACAATCCTTAGGGAAGGATATAGGTGAAACATGACACAAGATAACTCCAACGAAGAGATTGGTCGATTTAAAATACCTCATTCTTGATAACTTGTGAAACATGAAACATGAAGGAAAATGATAAAGAATGACATAGCACCACCTCAAAAGATAAGGTAAAAAGAATTGCACTCCGGATTGCAAGATGCAGAAAGCTTGAACTCCTCTGCAAAGAACCTCAATGAACACTTTGAGAATAAATTGAATCCTTGATCAACCATCATGTAGAGCCTCCATGAAGAACTCCGGTAATAAAAGAATGGTCCAAAGAATTGAAGGATGAAAAGAATAAGATTGAAGCCTTGCAATGATTTAGATGGATCTTCGTGAAGATATAATACGGAAAACATGGGACTCCGGAAAAAGAAAAGATGAAACAATTTAAATCGAGAATTTGATGAGCCTCCAGAATAAGGAATTCAATTTTACTCGATGAAACAAGAGTAAGAATTACATTATGCTTATCCTTCACCAATTTAAACTGATGACAAGCAACGGATTTGGCATACTACTTATTCTCGTAGAAAGGATTCAGGAGAGATATAGCATAATCTTCAGAAGGTCTTCGATGAACGACCGGTAGGATTGAAACAACGAATGAATTGATATGATAATGAAGGAAGAGAAATCTTGAATGAACCACCATAAGTATTGAAAAAGAACGAATAAAACATGAAGAAACACCGAGAAGGATTAGCAAATAAACAAAGATGCTTTAGAGATTTTAGATCCATGAGAACGAAGAGATCATGAACTGATTAGAGGATATTTGAACGACGCACCGGTAAGATTTGGAGAAACAGAGCTGAAAGCTGGAATGAATAATATTTGAAAAGATGGCCTTCCGAGGAAAGAAATGGAAAACTACTCATGAAAAGCTCCGGATGGATGAAAAGAATTCTCACAATCGAAAATAATTATGAGATAAGATATGGAGGAAAAACTCTTCTTTGGTCTTGAAAATCCAAGAATGACGACAAGAAACAGCACCAATAATTGTTCAGGCACTCCGTTATTAAAATTGGAAAGGTTGAACCACCAATGAAAAGAATTTGAAAGATCTTGGAGGAAGACATATGACTGGTGATAATTCATTCTTACGTCAAACTTCAAAAAGAATTTGAGGATAGCTCTGGGAAAATCAGAAGAGTCAGGTAAGATCCTGGGAAAAGACCTGTGGGTTAGGGCCCACTCAAAAGAAACACCGTTGAACGATTTAAAGGAGAGAATGCACCGGTTGAATTAAAAGGCTTGAATGAGATAACATCCTCGAAAGATCTTGAACAAATGCAGAGTGGAAACACGAATCTTCGAGATATCTTGAGCACTCCGGAACAAAAGAATAGCAAGAGTGGATAATTAAGAGGTGCACCGGCATGAGAAGGCATTTGAAACGAGGAAAAAGGGATATGATCAACACCAAAGGCTTGAATTAAAACCACCGGAGAAGAAAAAGAATGAAGAATGATGAACGAGAGGCTCCATTAGAATCTTCATGAGAATCACCGGATAAGGACATTGACGGAAAAGGAATGAAGAGGCTTCCCATCAATAAGATGATACTTGATTCAGAAATCTGAGTCCTTGAAGAAACAAAGGGAGGGACGGCGGGAAAACAAAGGCAACTTGGAGACGGGTGAAACAAACACCGTTGAGAGGACTTGAGTTGATCTTGCGGACATAGAAAAAGAACGGATCCACTTGAAGAGAAACATGCCGGATGAAAAGGATTGACATGACAATCTCGATTATCATGAAGGATTAGTGTCCACATAGGAATATGAGAACACCATTTAGGAAAGGTATGGCATCAACATTTGACATTAAAGCAACTCGAATACCACACTCAAAACAAAACAAAGGATTGGCTTGCAGAATAAGCTGGAACAAACATATGATAGAGATTTTGTCCGAAGTTTTCGTGGTGGGGCCCACACGGGCTCGATCGTACAGCACCATCATGTACAAGGCAGTGCACATGACATACAAAGCGTCCCCGAGTCAGCATAGCCAAGGACTCACTACAAGAAATATGTCAACTTATGACCTTCTGTCAGTGACCCTCGAAGAATTGGTCATAAATTTATGACCATTTTAGACCAATTGGTCAAAAGCTGTTCAGGGGGCTCCAAACCCTAAACCATTGCGACCATTTTGGTCAGAAAGGTCGTAATTTCCTTACACGAAATGGTCACAAAGCAAACAGTGCTAGTCCGCTGCCTTATTTCTAGTTGTTAATGACCAATATAGATGGTCATAGCCTTGTAGATTGTGGTGGGTTGTGATGACTAGGTGCCATCTCATCAGTTTTGCCTATGTGTCATGTCCATGTGGCAGTTTTTCCCCTAGGTTGTGAAGCAACCTATATTTCTATCATTCCCAAAATTCCCAAAAAAATCTCATAAATTCTTTGGGGCATATCTTCATCAAATATGTAAAAATCCTTCCTTGCCTAGTTCAAAACTAATTCAACAATATTCATTTTCCTATTCTGTTCACAACAACACTTTATGAAGGAAGTGCTATTTATATATTCTTGATTGCCCTTGGAATTTTTGGGCACTCTTTCCTATCCAAATCATTACCGCATGACAAAATTCAGCTCCATTTGCCTACCAAATCTTCTTCGGCAAATTTCCAAAGTTTTTATCCACCTAGAAGCATTGTGAAGGAAGTACCTTTTTTATATCTCTAAATGACATGAAATTTATACAGTTCCTTCATATGCCCAAATTATCACCCTCCTCCAAATTGCAGCTCAGTCAAATCATCTATGTGAGCCCAGGTTCAATTTATATTTTATGACCAAATTGGCACGTTGCAAAGCAAGTGTTATATAGACCCCTCCTATTACCCTCAAACTTTTCGGGCACTCTTCCATACCCAAATCATTGCCACATGATAATATTCAGCTCAATTTTCCTAGTAAATCTTTCTCGGGAAATTTCCAAAGTTTCTACCTCGAGAGAAGCTTTGTGAAGTAAGTACTAGCTAGGCTTACCCAAATGATCTGAAAATTTACCAGCGCATTACCATACCTAAGTAACTTACCTACACCAATGTTGAGCTCATTTCATTCATCAAATCTCTCTCACTAGTTTTCCCAAGTTTCTGTCCATAGAAGAGCATTGTGAAGGAAGTACTACTTTGGCATGTCCAAATGGTATCAATTTTCTACAATGCTTTCCTATGCCCAAATAACCATCCTCCACAAAATTTCAGCTCACTCCATTCATTATTTTGAGCCCAGCTTCAACATTCATATTTTTGTCCAGCGTGGTACTTTGCAAAGCAAGTACCACCTAGGATCCTCCTTTTGATCTCAAAATTTGTGAAGACATTCTCCTTAGTAGATGATCATCCTCAGCCAAAACTCACGCCCATTGGCCATGTGCATTTTCCGTACCGCTAATCAAACACTTGGCTGCTAATTCATGTTTGAGCATCGATCGGTCTCCTCGTGAGAATCTTATGTTGTAATTTTCTTCCTAACACCAACCTGGGGAGTGCCCAACCCACTAGACATGCCTAGGCCGCCCAGAACACATGGCAACATTACGGTCACGCGGTGACCACGCGACGGGCATGCGAGTTTACGTGCTCTAGAGTTGGGGCCCTCGGCCACCGCCCAAAACTCGACGTATCGCCACCAAACCTTGTATTTATGATTAAATAGGTCCTTATGTAACTAGAAATGATTTTTGGAAAAAATAAATAGCAAACTATGAGGCAGCTGCAGTTCAAATTTGACCCACTTCCAACTGAATCGGCAGAAATTTGTCTTTTTCACGAGAGGTGGATCAAAAACTTTTACACCCAAACATTTTGTCAGTTGTGCATTAAATATGGCCTAGTATTTTATAAAAATGATTTGGTCCAATTTTGCAACAATTATTTGGTAGTTCCTTCACAAAAAAACCTCCTTTCGGGCACTCGAAAAATGGAAAATGGTTTTTTCGTCCAACGAAAATGAAAACTTCCTTAGGAAACATTGTTTGTCATTCCAATATGCACCCTTGTGCACAATATGAGATCATTTGAACAAACTATGCCATGAATGTGGCCATAAGATTGATCATTTGGCTTGAAAGCCATTGATCTCCACACATGATAGCTCGTTTCTGAGAACACTTTTTAAAATAATTGCCGTATTATAAGTTTGTTATTTTTCCTAGGAACTTGGACACATATGATAACACAATGCGAAGGTTTCCCAATTTTTTGATTTTTTTTGAATTTTTTCTGCCCGTTTCAAAATGCAGTCAAAACGACGGGAATGACCGTTCCTAGCTAGTGGTTGAATCTTGGAATTTTTTTGGCGTTTCTCTGATTAAACAGATACTTATGTACCTAGAAATGATTTTTTGAAAAAATAAATAGCAAACTATGAGGCAACTGCAGTTCAAATTTGACCCACTTCCAACTGAATCGGCGGAAATTTGTCTTTTTCACGAGAGGTGGATCAAAAACTTTTACACCCAACCATTTTGTCAATTATGCATTAAATATGTCCTAGTATTTTATAAAAATGATTTGGTCCAATTTTGCAACAATTATTTGGTAGTTCCTTCACAAAAAAACCTCCTTTCGGGCACTAGAAAAATGGAAAATGGTTTTTTCGTCCAACGAAAATGAAAACTTCCTTAGGAAACATTGTTTGCCATTCCAATATGCACCCTTGTGCACAATATGAGAACATTTGAACAAACTATGCCATGAATGTGGCCATCAGATTGTTCATTTGGCTTGAAATCCATGAATCTTCAGAGATGATAGCTCATTTCTAAGAACACTTTTTTTAAATAATTATCGTATTACAAGTTTGTTATTTTTCCTAGGAACTTGGCCACATATGATGACACAATGCGAAGGTTTCCCAATTTTCTGATTTTTTTTGAATTTTTTATGCCCGTTTCAAAATGCAGTGAAAACGACGGGAATGATCGTTCCTAGCTAGTGGTTGAATCTTGGAATTTTTTTGGTGTTTCTCTGATTAAATAGATACTTATGTACCTAGAAATGATTTTTTGAAAAAAATAAATAGCAAACTATGAGGTAGCTGCAGTTCAAATTTGACCCGCTTCCAACTGAATCGGCGGGAATTTGCCTTTTTCACGAGAGGTGGAACAAACATTTTTACAACCAACCATTTTGTAAATTGTGTATTAAATATGTCCTAGTATTTTATAAAATTGAGTTGGTCCAATTTTGCAACAATTATTTGGGAGGTCCTTCACAAAAAAACCTCCTTTCAGGCAGTCGAAAAATGGAAAATGGTTTTTTCGTCCAAAGAAAATGAAAACTTTCTTAGGCAACATTGTTTGCCATTCCAATATGCACCCTTGTGCACAATATGAGATCATTTGAACAAACTATGCCATGAATGTGGCCATAAGATTGATCATTTGGCTTGAAATCCATGAATCTTCACAGATGATAGCTCATTTCTGAGAACACTTTTTTAAATAATTACCGTATTACAAGTTTGTTATTTTTCCTGAAAACTTGGTCACATATGATGACACAATGTGAAGGTTTCCGAATTTTTTGATTTTTTGTTGAATTTTTTATGCCCGTTTCAAAATGCGGTCAAAACGGCGGGAATGCCCGTTCCTAGCTAGTGGTTGAATATTGGAATTTTTTTGGTGTTTCTCTGATTAAATAGGTACTTATGTACCTAGAAATGATTTTTGGAAAAAATAAAGAGCAAACTACAAGGTAGCTACAGTTCAAATTTGACCCGCTTCCACCTGAATCGGCGGGAATTTGCCTTTTTCACGAGAGGTGGAACAAACATTTTTACAACCAACCATTTTGTCAATTGTGTATTAAATATGTCCTAGTATTTTATAAAATTGAGTTGGTCCAATTTTGCAGCAATTATTTGGGAGGTCCTTCACAAAAAAACCTCCTTTCAGGCAGTCGAAAAATGGAAAATGATTTTTTCGTCCAAAGAAAATGAAAACTTTCTTAGGCAACATTGTTTGACATTCCAATATGCACCCTTGTGCACAATATGAGATCATTTGAACAAACGATGCCATGAATGTGGCCATAACATTGATCATTTGGCTTGAAAGCCATTGATCTCCACACATGATAGCTCGTTTCTGAGAACACTTTTTAAAAATAATTGCCGTATTACAAGTTTATTATTTTTCCTGGGAACTTGGCCACATATAATGACACAATGCGAAGGTTTCCCAATTTTTTGATTTTTTTTTGAAATTTTTATGCCCGTTTAAAAATGCGATCAAAACGGCGGGAATGACCGTTCCTAGCTAGTGGTTGAATCTTGGAATTTTTTTGGTGTTTCTCTGATTAAATGGATACTTATGTACCTACAAATGATTTTTGGAAAAAATAAAGAGCAAACTACAAGGCAGCTACAGTTCAAATTTGACCCGCTTCCAACTGAATCGGCGAATTTTTTTCTTTTTCACGAGAGGTGGATCAAAACTTTTTACACCCAACCATTTGGTCAATTGTGCATTAAATATGGCCTAGTATTTTATAAAAATGATTCGGTCCAATTTTGCAACAATTATTTGGGAGGTCCTTCACAAAAAAACCTCCTTTTGGGCACTCGAAAAATGGAAAATGGTTTTTTCGTCCAAAGAAAATGAAAAGTTTATTAGGCAACATTGTTTGCCATTCTAATATGCACCCTTGTGCACAATATGAGATCATTTGAACAAACTATGCCATGAATGTGGCCATAAGATTGATCATTTGGCTTGAAAGCCATGAATCTTCAGAGATGATAGCTCATTTCTGAGAACACTTTTTTTGAAAGAATTGCCGTATTACAAGTTTATTATTTTTCCTGCTAACTTGGTCACATATAATGACACAACGCGAAGGTTCTCCAATTATTTGATTTTTTTGAATTTTCTATGCCCATTTGAAAACGCGGTCAAAACGGTGGGCATGGTTGTTCCTAGTTGAATCCCTGAAAACTTTTGTTGTTTCTCTGATTAAATAGATACTTTTGTACCAAAAATGATTTTTGGGAAAAATAAATAGCAAACTATGAGGCAGTCACGGTTCAAATTTGACCCGCTTCCAGCTGAATCGGCAGAAATTAGTCTTTTCACGAGAGGTGGATCAAAACTTTTGACACCCAACCATTTGGTCAATTATGCATTAAATATGGCCTAGTATTTTGAAAAATTGAATTGGTTCAATTTTTCAACAAATATGTGGTAGGTCCTTCACAAAAACTCAAAACTTCCTTGGCGATAAGTTTAATCATTTGGGTTCAAACCGGCCTCATTCTCCCCCCTCATCCTCTGCCGCCCGCGCACACTCAAGCTGCTCGCCGCCCACATGTGCTATGATTGTGAGTAATAAAATTGATGTGCTCCAAATTTGCAACAAATATTTGCTAGGTTCTTTATAAAAATATCATTTTGGACACTCGAAAAATGATTCTCTTACAAAAAACTCATATCTTAGAACACTTTTTTAATGATATTTACATTATTCAAAGTTTTTTATTTTTGCTGAAAAGTAGGTTACACATGGTGACAGAATGTGAAGGTTTTTTATTTCTATTTATTTTTACAAATTTCTTAGGTCGTCAAATAGCAGAGATGATTCAAAATCTTATTTTTAATCAATTATGACCAATTTAAATGGTCTTAACATCATCAAAGGAGATACTGCGTTCTGATTAGTCTAAAATCATCTCACGCGGATCATGGATTAAGCACCGTCCGATGCGCCTGGATCCAACGGCAGCCCACACCCCCTCGTCGCTGTCACCCCTCCCGAATCCCTCTCATCCTCGTCCACACACGAAACCCTAGCCCCCTTCTCCCAATCGCCGCTGCCGCTCCCTTATCCCCATCGCCGCCGCCACCGTCCTTCCCCTCGCGCTGCCCAGATCTACGCACACTCTCGCCGCCACCGTCCTTCCCTCTCCGCCTCCCTCTGTCTCCCACCACGCCGCTGCCACCGCCCCTGCCCCCGCACCATGGCCGGCCTCCACCCCTGCATCGACGACGAGGAGCCTGAGTACCCATGCCTCCCCGCCCTCAAGTGGCTCCTGTTCCCTGCTACCTGGATCCGCGTCGCCCCATCCACTCTCTCGCCCGGACCACACGCCGGACCGATCCCGCACCCGCACAGCCCATCGGCAACCTCGGCGGAGAAGAGAGAAGAAGGTGAGAGATGGAAGTGGCAGAGGCCGCGGCCGGCGTGCAGCTGGGCTCCTCGAAGCCGCAGATCGCGACCCAGCTGGGCTCCTCCGCCGACCCGCACCAAGTTCCTCGAGGAGTTCGCGCGGCGGTTCGACCTCCTCGGGCTGGTCTGATTCGGGATGGAGGTAGTGAGCATCCGCCGTAGCAGGGCCGACGACACGGGCTGGAGGGTGAGGCTCGCCTGCGCTGGCAGCGAGCTGGAGGAGGAGGTTTGACGCCGTGAGATCAACCGCCGGATGCCATGGGCGCCAGTTGGAAGCTGCAGGGCGAGATCGACCGCGTCCTCAAGAAGGTCCAGGAGGGCGTCGTCGTCTTCGACAACATCTGGAACAAGGCACGCACGCACGCGCCTCCTTCTTTCCTCTCCCCAACCCCCACGCTAGATTCTCATGATTTTGCATGATATTGGGGCAGGTCTACGACACCGAGAATGCGAACCAGAAGGAGAAGTTTGAGGCGGACCAAAAGAAGGAGATCAAGAAGTTGCAGCACTACTGGGACCAGATCAAGACCTGGATCTAGTCCAGTGAGATCAAGGACAAGAAGGTGACCCCTCTGTAAACAGATCAAGGACCATGATCTGTTTGGTGCTGTTTTCGGTGATGATTTGGTCCTTGTAAATGCCCTCCTTGTAGATTTAGCTTAGTACACTAGATCATGTAATCTGTGTAGGCTTATTACTCTGTGTGGTTTTATCTTGCCACTGCAGTGAAGATCAGGGATTCACCGGCAACGGAGTTAGTTCTAATATTTCTGTTGTAACAGTTGTTACATTTCTCATGTTTGATTCCTGTTCTGGAAGTCCAAGTAACTTACAAAGTACGTCATATCATGATACATATTGCATGCATATTTGGTTTCCGGTTGATGCATGGTTGGTGTGCTAGCTGTTCGTTAGTACCTGCTGGTTGTTACTATTGCTCTTTTTTATTAAGGCAGTTAGTGTTTAACATCTATCGCTTTAGCGCCTAGCGACTAAATAATGTTTTGTTTCTGGTTAGTTAGGATGATTCGTCCGCTTGTATCCATTTTCCTGAACTAATTCTGTGTATTAGTTCGTTTTAGGTTAATTTTATACTATCTAGGACCATGTGTTTTTTGGTTAATTTTACTGTGTTGGATTTGGAAGCGCAGGCGACCTCCATGGACGACATCGACGATGAAGAGGAGGATAAGGAGGACGACATCGATGATGAAGAGGAGGACAAGGAGGACGACCAGGACATGCGCGACCCCACCCCCGAGCCCAATGAGCTCGACGAGGACATAGTCGAGTCTGACCTCGAGCTCGACGAGGAGGGCATCGTCCAGTCTGACCATGACGGCGTGCCACAGAAGGTCCTGTGCTCTGCTCTGCCTGCCTCATTTACTGCCTCGCCACCGCAATAGATGTTCTTTTTTCTTTTGTAATTTGGCTGGACTTGTGCATCTCCGTTCTGATGCATTTGTGCGTGCGTATGTTGAACAGTGACCTCGGATCTGGTGAAGGGCGCCAAGGAGAAGCAGCTCAAGGTCAATGGCCCCGTCAGGATGCTGCTCAACATCACCACCAGGAAGTTCCCCTGTGGAGTAGGTAGCCACCTCCCTCTCTTTGCCCTTCCTTACCAATCCCATTTGCTTAGTAGCTCTGCATAGTATATGGTCCTTGCATGCTCACAGTAGCTCGTTGGTGATGTGGGTCACTATGTTTTTGTGGATAGCTGACTGTTTAGGGAATTTCCGTGACGATGATGATGTTGTGCTGGGCAGAGGATGTGAAACATTTAGACCGCTGAGGCCTTTCCGGTCTTTGATGATCTAAAATTGAGCTTTTTAAAACTGATGCCTAGCATGCCATCAACGTTTTTTTGTTCCTCATCTAGAATGCAGCTCTGTGTGTTGGTGTGATATAATGTAGAGGAGTTGCATGTGACTCGTTTGTCAGCTGAGCATATGATGTTACAAGGAGATGCTACTGAGATTTTACGCCGTTGAAGTATCTTAAACCGAGCTTTTTAAAACTGATGCTTGGTTGATCTAGTTCTAGTATATTAGTTGGGTGAGAGTCTACTGTTGTTGGTGCTGTGTTGTCATTTCTTTTTATGTCGTTGAAGAATAAAAAAGATAAGCATTTCTCCAGCCAATGTCTG
The DNA here is from genome assembly GCF_018294505.1 of Triticum aestivum. Lineage (NCBI taxonomy): Eukaryota > Viridiplantae > Streptophyta > Magnoliopsida > Poales > Poaceae > Triticum > Triticum aestivum. The sequence continues at coordinate 603,439,891 of NC_057803.1, forward strand.
AAGTAGTTGCTGCTGTGTAGTCATTGGCTGAACCTAGTTTGGCAGTGCTGTATTTAAAATACCATAGTATCTCAAAGCTTCGGTATTGCAATGCGTGGGCAATGAATACTATGGTTTTAAAGAAAATACATTTTTCTCAGTTTTAGAAAAACTACCGATGCGTTTGGCTCATGTTGTTTTACTGTAGTTTTGATCGATAGTCACACAACTTAATCTAACTTATACTAAACCTACGGAGCTACACGAATCAGTGTGTGCCGGCCGGCTGCATGCAACGCTGTATGGTCTTCTTACAGCTGAGCTACGAAGTTGCAGACGTGATCGGCAGTAGCTAATTACAAAGAATAGGAATCAGTATCTTATTTTAATTAGTGTGGTGCATGCCATTGAAAGCATACTGACATGTGGTTAGTTATGCTTGTGAACCAAGATGCACGGTAGTCAACCAGCAATGACACGAGCGACTTTTCCTCAGTTTGAGAAAAAGAGGTCTAGACCACTTTTTTTAATACTCCAAGAGAACCACAGTAACAACAATACCACTGTTTATGAAACCGTAGTTTTTGGTATAGCCAAATGCCTCAAAGTATTCAAAACTACAGTTTTTCAAAATCTATGGTATTCTAGTAATGCTTTGAAAATACTTTGCATCCAAACGGGGCCTGCAATTAGCACATAGCTGCGTTGTACAGTTGCTTATATAATCAGATGTTGTATGTAGTCACGTACGCTTTCCAATTTTGATCCAATGCTTGCTTCCTAGCTCACGTGTGTCAGTTTTTCAGATACTTGTGACTCCTTGTGCATCACCCCTCAACTAACAAGTAAAAGTAAATAAAATTGTTGTTTATGCTCACTCCTTGTCTTCATATACTTTTTTCGTTGGCTGTTACTTCTCTTCTTTTATATTGAGTTTGGGAATTTGGTATTGATGATAGTACGATGACTCTGTCATCTGATGCGCAAGTCCATGCACGTCGGCTCTCTGGGTAAGAGAACTTGTCTCGCTGCAGTTGCAGTTATTGAATGACAGTAGAGCAAATTGAATTTTAACAATTCTATCTTCCGCGATTAAAACAAATCTACGACAGAGTTGCAGCAAACTAATGTTATCAGTTCTATCTTCTGTGATCAAAACAAACCCGCAGCAGTTTTCCAATGCCAGTAGAAGCAAGCTGAATTTTATAATTATATCTTCTGTGAAGTTTAGGTGCAATGTGTGGCAGTGAAGTATTTTGCATGGCCTGCACTTGTGCAATGATTTTTCATATTGTGTCTCTGTTTTCTTGTATGAATGAGTATCTCATTTTAACTAGCTGGAGAATAAAAAGCATGGTACTAGCTGAATTTGTGTTGGCATTCTTAATAACTGCCCTTTTTTGAAAGGTCTGCTCATAATATATTGGCTTTAGTTTTTTTGATTCTTTTTTGTTGATTCATGTAACAGGTCGTCCAGTAAAGCTATCGAAGGAGCTCCATGCTGAAGAACATAACACTTGTAGAGCTTGTAAAATACTGTATCTCATTATTGAACTTGTGGAGCTTGTAGCTGTGACTGGCATACTGTTATTACACTTGAAGAGCTTGCAAAGTGTATGTTAGAGCTTATTTTGTACAGCAGGAGCTTTGTATTGAATCTGGCTGATAATATTTGAAGTGTTACTTGTAGAATTGTTTTGTCCGGCGACTCAGACATACTGGGTATTTATTTATGTTAAATTGAAAAAAATGAAGAATATGACCCTGACAGCTAGGACCCAGTTACCAGAACCTCAAAACGGGGACCCATTTTATAAAAAACAAAAAATGGGACTGCTAAGACAAAAAGGCCATGGCCCAAAAATAAAAAGGCTGCAATGTTGGGCTTGGCCCATGAAGTCAACAAAAAATTAACACGAAAAAAATATAGAAAGGCTGAATTAATGGGCTAGGCCCATGTAGAAAACTAAATTGGACCGGGCTGAATCTTGTGCCACATCAGCTTGCCACGCTGGATGCCTACGTGGCCTGGGGAGGTTGCTAGTGACCAAAATGCCACAATGGACTTATTTTGGTCATAAACGTTTGCGACCATTCCAGAAGAAAGGTCGCTATAGTCAGTTTACGACGGCCAGCTTTTGACCTTCTGTTTTTGGTCACAAAAAGCTCACAAATGGAAATTTGTGACCAATAGTGGTGGTCACAAGTTGACATATTTCTTGTAGTGACTCTTTAAGAAACAACCAAACCACTGTAAAACCAACCGTGGATAGGCGGACCACTAGACGTCGAACCCCAATTTCATATCATACATCTGTCGGAAAGATATCCTAAGAACTACTTGAATTCCCACTTATAAACTCCCGAAACTTTACGGTTATGCAATTAGGTGTTGGGGATACAGGGGAAGCATAATATCTCACCCAAAACTAGCAAATCCTACATCCAGCTGTATCCATCCTTCAACACATAACCAAGAAACTTTCGGAAATCGTTTACCTGAACCTTCGAAAAGCATCCGTTATATGAGTTATGGCAATACTCCCGAACTCCCCCCCCCCCCCAGTACTGGGTGGCGTCGAGGTTATCTCACCAACAACTGCATAAAAGAGATTTTCGAAGTCGGCGAAACTCAGGTATTCCAGAATTGCAATGATAAAACTGTGACGACAACACCTCGGAGCTCAACTCCCCGGGACACTGCCACAACCCCTAAATGTCAGGAGGCACCAAGAACAATGTTCTCGTCACAAAACCATCGAAACGATTCCAAGATACCCGCGTGATCCTAAAATTTTTTTAGTGAAATTTGAGAAGAGAAGAGTCAAAACTCTACGTCAGGATGCCTCACCAGAGCGATGAAGGGACTGAGGAGTAAAAAGAATCCTACTCTCCGATATATATAATCCTATAAGACTCAAAACATTTTTCTAGACTCAACAACGCCAGCGATTCGATCAAGCAGGGGGCTCCTAAGTCAGGGAAGGCTCTGATTACCAACTTGTAACACCCACGATGCGACTATATCTCCCACGTGTCGGAGCACGACTTAGAGGCATAACCGCATTGTAAGCAATGTCGCAAGAGGGGCAATCTTTACACATCCCATGTACTGAATAAGAAAGAGGAACAGAGTTGGCTTACAATCGCCACTTCATACAATACATGAATAAAGCATTACATCATCCAGATACAATCAAAGTCCGACTACGGAACCAAAATAAAAGAAGACTACCCCTAATGCTACAGATCCCCGATCGCCCCAACTTGGCTCCACTACTGATCAACTGGAAACGAAAAACACAATGACCAAGATCTTCATCGAGCTCCTCCTTGAGCTCGGTTGAATCACCTGCACGGTATCATCGGCACCTGCAAACGGGTTTTGGAAGTAAACTGTGAGTCACGGGGACTCAGCAATCTCACACCCTCGTGATCAAGACTATTTAAGCTTATGGGTAGGAAAAGGTATGTGAGGTGGAGCTGCAGCAAGCACTAGCATATATGGTGGCTAACATACGCAAATGAGAGTGAGAAGAGAAGGCAAAGCACGTTCGAGAATCTATGATCAAGAAGTGATCCTAGCCTACTTACGTTCAAGCATAACTCCAACATCGTGTTCACTTCCCGGACTCCGCCGGAAAGAGACCATCATGGCTATACACGCGGTTGATGCATTTTAATTAAGTTAAGTGTCAAGTTCTCTACAACCGGACATTAACAAATTCCCATCTGCCCATAACCGCGGGCGCGGCTCTCGAAAGTTCAAAACCCTGCAGGGGTGTCCCAACTTAGCCCATCACAAGCTCTCACGATCAACGAAGGATATTCCTTCTCCTAGGAAGACCCGATCAGGCTCGGAATCCCAGTTACAAGACATTTCGACAATGGTAAAACAAGACCAGCAAAGCCACCCGAATGTGCCGACAAATCCCGATAGGAGCTGCACATATCTCGTTCTCAGGGCACACCGGATGAGCACTCCGTACAACTAAACCAGCCCTTGGGTTTCCCCGAGGTGGCGCTGCAAAGGACTCTAGTTTGGACCAACACTTGGACAAGAACTGGCCCGAGGGGTTAAAATAAGATGACCCTTGAGTCTGCAGAACCCAAGGGAAGGTGATAGGTTGTTAGTGCAAATGGTAAAACCAAGGTTGGGCCTTGCTGGAGGAGTTTTATTGAAGGCGAACTGTCAAGGGGTTCCCATTATAACCCAACCGCATAAGGAACGCAAAATCAAGGAACATAACACCGGTATGACGGAAACTAGGGCGTCAAGAGTGGAACAAAACACCAGGCATAAGGCCGAGCCTTCCACCCTTTACCAAGTATATAGATGCATTAATTAAATAAGAGATATTGTGATATCCCAACAAAATCCATGTTCCAACATGGAACAAACTCCAATATTCACCTGCAACTAACAACACTATAAGAGGGGCTGAGCAAAGTGGTAACATAGCCAAACAACGGTTTGCTAGGACAAGGTGGGTTAGAGGCTCATGGCAATATGGGAAGCATGTTATAGCAAGTGGTACGTATCACGGCATAGGCATAGCAATAGAGCGAGCAACTAGCAAGCAAAGATGGAAGTGATTTCGAGGGTATGGTCATCTTGCCTGAGATCCCGCAAGGAAGAAGAACGAGTCCATGAAGAAGACAA